>NW_024884889.1:4614404-4896542 GCF_019232065.1 Centrocercus urophasianus | reverse complement strand
TTTTTTTTTTTTTTTTTTTTTTTTAACTTTTTTTTATTTTAATGTGAGCAAATAATGTGTTTTGTGAAGTGGTGGAAACTTGGGGTTGTGAAAGAGTTCTAAATGTGCTCAGGAAGCTGGCATCCCAAAGATGCTCAGATTTTCGTTTTAAAAGAAGTTTACAAAAACGCAGGTAGTGCACAGAAACTGAGCAAAGTGCCTTTGGGAAGCTTTGTAAATGTCCCCTTCTAACCTTCCATGCTGTTAGTCTGATTGTTTTGGCCCTAAGGCAATATTTTTAAATTCCTTACATTCTCCTGTATTCCAGCTTTTAATTTCAACACCTCTGTGGGCGACAGTTTCTCATTCTTATAGTAAACAACCTTGTATTTATTTCTTGACATCAGACAAGAAAAAAATGTTGAATTATCTTCTGTGTATGCTAGAAACATTTGAGGCAGAGGAAGCAAAAAAATCTTTCTCAAACCAACCCTGTTACTTTGAATTGCCAATGGTAGTTTACTCAAGAGAAGATATGAAAGTTCTTCCAGTAAGAGAGATGCAACCTTTCTGCAAAGTGCAGGGTTTTTCTGATCCTGTCTAGCGAAGTTCTGCTCAAAGCTGCCACGAGCTAAGTTAGCTGGTAAAGACCTTGCAAGAGTTGGGCAGCCAAAGGGCTGTAGCAGTGCATGCAACTCCAAGCTGTTAAGCGACTGAAACCTGAAAGTCAACATGCTTTCCTTTGAGCAGTGTTCTGATACATCTAGTACTGGGATTGGTGTCAAGAATTAGGTTAGAACAGAAAGAAATTACAGTGTTCTGTGGCACTTAGCAGAGAAGCTTTGAAGGTCTGCTTTAACTTGATTGTTGAATTAAGTAATAGTAAAAATAGTGTCTAGTTTCTTCATTAATCTAATATTTTTCCTGTCTGATTTGTTCAGCTTCTCCAAAAGTATAAGAACTATGTTGATGTGATTGTACCTCTTATATTGCATCCTATTTTTTTTCTGAAGTAAGTTTGCTTCAGAGTTGTGATGTAGGGCGCTGCTAATTTTCACAAAAGTGATGGATTTCAGGGGTAACCTGGCTAGCTATTTATTTTGAAAAGCTACTTTTACTGAAATGAAGAACTGTACTGAGTTTTGAGTAACCATCTTTAGATATGGCGTTTCAAAACAATTGTAAATCTTTTTACTTTATTAAATCAAATGTGAGGTTGTTTTATAACTATACTGAGAAGAATGACAGCTAGTACAGCTATCTCATGAGCTAGTAGAAATGAATGTAGCTGTCAACACTAGCATTGCCTGCTTCCCAAATCTAATCAACTGTCATTAGGAAAAAAAGTGATCTGTCTGATACTTTCTCATGATGTTCAGCAATAGTAATTCACATCATGTGAATACCAAAGATTGCTTTTAATGGATACTGCAGCATGCTGACAGCCTGGTAGAACCTCCTGACGTAGAATTATCTCACGTTTTTATCATTTATACTGCTGTTAGTACACAAGCTGTCTAACTAGAAAACACTTCGACCTCTGCAGTCTTCCAAAACAGTTGTGGTGTTATAAGTGTGTAAAATATATTCCATTATTAATGTAGTGCTGGATGCAGGTTGATAATGCTTCACTGAGGCCTTTCTTTGAACAAATTTGACTTCGTTTCTGTCATTCCTTGAATAAGGGGAAAAAAAAAAAAGAGCTTTTAGGATTCTTCTTGGACAGTAGAAACGCTTTGTGTCCTAGAACTCAAAAAGAAATGGGGAGATTTAGTTGAAAATGTTAAATCTCTGGTGTTGTGTTTTCTGTTAATCCAGCTGTCGGATAGGATGATTTTGTGGTTAGGACTGAGCAGTAAGCAAGGCAGGAAAGGAAAATTGAAAGATCTGAGGCAAGATAAAGAAGCAACTAGAAAATTGAAAGGAACAATACTCTCACTGAAAAGCATTTTTTTTCAGTAGGTGTCAGAAAATGAAATCTTGGGTATACCTGCATTTGCTGGAGAACATACATGCAAAGAATTTGCTCGACCCAAACCTGCCTTCAGAACAAGCTGACTGTATGTTTGCTGTAGCATGTTAACACCTTTCTTACTTTTATTGATGACTGAGTATGTCTTACAATACTAGTTCTCAAGGCAAAAAGTAAATATATATGTTGCACCAGTAAAAGTACCTCTATAACACTAAAATTATTGTACTTTCTATTGCTGTGTAATTGGTGATTTTCAGTAATCGATTCCTCATCTTGTGTTGGATATTTATGTGACTTAGATTGGTTTAGGAACTCGATGGAAAAGCAAGTAAAAACATAGAGGAAGATAATGTTTCTGCCTTTACCTGTAATAAAATCACAAGTAACTGTTGATAATTAAAGATCCTCTTACAATAGGACCCAAATGCATATTGCAATGGAAAGGCAGCAGTTATATAGGGAATCTGGGCATAGAAACTGCTGCTGAATTGTAAGAGCAGGCTGTCTTTTTTGGAGGTATACAGTGCTTTGGTTTTGTACCTAGACAGTTCCAGAAAGCTTTTTTGTCTGTCCAGTGCTCTGTAAAAAGAAGACAGCCTGCTCCCTTGAAGACACTCAGTGTCTGGGAATGTGGGATAGCTGAAAGCTCTATACGTAGTGTAGGTAAGTTCACCTGGTTCAGAGGAATTCCTGAGCCAAACTGCAGCCTGGCAGCAGGAGGAATCCATCCTAGATGACCAGCCGTGCTGCAGCAGAGGCTGGTGAGGAGAACTGCCCTTGGAAAACGCTCTTCTTGTGGGGCAGGAGTAGGAGGTCATTCTTGTGCTCCTTCAGCTTTTGCCGGTTCTCCAAGTGAAAGAAGTTACACAATGAACTCTGTTTTATGCCAGTCTAAGCATATTTACGTTTGGGCTTCTGCCACAGAAACTTCTTGTTGAAAGGAAATCGGATCTCGTGTTCCCATGGCATAAGTTTCTCTTGGCTTAAGCGCATGAAAAATACATACAGTTGCATACTGTCTGTTAAGAAGGTGAAAGCAAGTTAGAAATAAGGTGACTGAAGAGAAAGTGCAAATCCATAGGGAATTGCAAGGAATTTCTGTCGGTTTCTAAGGCTAAGTATCTGGATGGGAAGAAATACGAGGAAGCTTAAGAAATCCTAGCCTCATACAAATAAATATGTATGCACTTCTTGATACTCTTGTTGGGCCGCTTGTTTTGATGTCACCACATTGCTTCTGTAAAGGAATCTCGCAAGTGAAAAATTACATGTATCTGTGTCTGAGCTAAATCTAACTTTAAACTGTTTATATGCAAGCATTTTTAATTCCACGAAGATGACTAAGGGAATAATTCTAAGAAACCTGTTTTGCACAGTGTCTTTCTGGGCTTCAACTTTTAATTTCTGAGAATGTTTTTGTCTGTACTTTGGTTGCTTTCTCAAACAGCTCCGGGGTAAATGGCAGCTGTAAACCTCAGGGTAGCCTGTAAAGTTTTTCTTCCAAAGCCTTCCTTTCAAGTGTAGCCAAGCGAAAGGCAGGGAGCGAGCTGGAAAGTCTGGCTCAGCGTTATCGCTGCGGCCGGCTATCCTGGTGAGCAGGCGGAGGGGAGGCCGAGCAGCGAGGCAGTGTGGCTGGGGGCTGTGTCCTGAGCATGTGTCCCTGTGTGCAACACGTCCCTCCTGTTTCATCCTTTTCATCCTGCTTCATCTATTGCAGAAGGCAGTTTCTGTCTTTCTCTTTCGGATTGCTTCAGCGTTGGTGTGTTTGAAGCTTCGTTCATGCGGGACTTTGTGATAAACTGTCTAAGCGCAATGCTGAGTTTACTTTGACGTAATTTATTCCACTGGCACTCCTATTCTGGCTTTGTTTGTGTATCCAAAAAGGGTTTTTTTTTTTCTAAGCAGTGGTAAAAGTTCTTTCCTAACACAGGCAGACAGGTGACTTTATCATGGGACAACTCCAGTTATTCTCCTCAGTGCAAGATAGAGACTGTCTTCTTGTAGCCATGACTGCTGGGTGCCCTCTTTCTGCCAAGTAGTTCTTGGGATCATAATCTGTGAAGTGCAGCAGGTTTTTTTGTTAGCTTGTTTGCCTTACTGGGGAAGGAAACGGATGAGCAGACAGTGCTTCCTTTGTTAAACAGAGGCATGCTGCTTCTGTGGCCATGAATTTCCCCTTCAACCATTTAGAGCGCACAAATTCTCTAGTTGATATCTTTGTCTTTTTCCCTATCTGGACTCATACAGAGTGTGCTGTTACTGCTTATAATGTGTCTCAGTGCTGTTAAGTGTGATCACGAAAGCATGTATTGTTTTCATCAGTCTGAAGATCTCCAGATTTTTGTCAACAATTACATGAATACTGATAGTATAAAGGATTTAGTGCCCGTTCTAGCTGCAGTAGAGTAAATTGTGGCTTGCCTTATTCCTGTATAAATCAAGTTCATCCGTGCATCTGTTTGTGTATGTATATATGAGGATCCTTCGACTTCGATATAGAAAGAAAACTGTTTAGTAAATTTACAAATAAATTATACCTTTAAAATAACATCATTATTGCGATTGTGAAGTCATGCACAGGACTTGAGAGAGACCAACGAAACTGGATTCCACGGAAAGATAAAATTTCAAGTGGTAAATATGAAATAAATTATCCATGCTCTGCCTCCTGTCTAATTACCCAGACTCTGAGTGGTAATTCCTTCTGAGAATTTCCTTGCATTGTGTTCCTCTTGAGATTGCAATTGCACATGCAGTGTGCTGGTAGAGCAGAAACATACCACGGTGTAGACCTTTCTGGGTAATATTGCCAGCACTGAATTTCATTACAATTTGTCTTTTCTGTTAAACCTTCAATGCAGTTCCTTAAAGAAAAAAAAATATTGTGCTGTAGTTGACTATAAATGCTATCTTTTGCTTGGAAAAACTGTTTTGGTAATGCAAGTTACTGCTGCTTACATTAGTAAAGGGTTGCACCCTCTTCTGAATATTCTTAATTACAGAAGAAAGTTTTGAAAGAAGTATCTCTAGTGGTACAGTTTTATGGTTTACTCTGTGAGGAGGGATTTCAGTATTGTTTTGTAATTCTCACTTACATTCAAGAGCAGCACCGGTTACCTACAGTTTTCAGATATTATGGAGGAATTGGAAGAAAAACCAAGGATACTCACTTTAAACTGATTTTTTCAGTAATTCTTTTCAGCTATGTTTGAGAAATAAATAAAAGCAGTTGTTCAGGATGAAAGCTCTCATCTTTAATGAAGTGAGATTTGTTTTTCAGGCTGGAAAACACCTCCCTTATATCCTCATCCTCATCATTAGTAAGTGAGCCAGACAGGCAGAAAACGTGCCTCTAAGGTCTCATAGCAGATTTGTTATTCTAATGCTGTGTTTTCTTGCAGAATTTTTGTCATCTCTCTCAAGTGGTCAGAATAGTTTCCAAAAGTGCTCCTTCCCCTCCCTCAGCCTTTTGTTTTTATATTGAACTGATAAAGCCTAGCGGTCTTCTATTATGCATAATTTTACTTTTCTATTTTCTGTGTTTACTTTTATTCATCATCCCTCAGAGAACATAATGTGAATTTTATGTAGCGATACTTCACTAATTCTACTGGTCTTTTCTTTTTTTGTCGTCTTTAGGGTGTACCTCAGTTACCATGTGCCAAAGCGTTGTACAACTATGAGGGAAAAGAACCTGGAGATCTTAAGTTCAGTAAAGGAGACATCATCATTTTGCGTCGACAGGTGGATGAAAATTGGTATCATGGAGAAGTCAATGGCGTCCATGGCTTTTTTCCTACCAACTTCGTTCAGATTATTAAACCTTTACCTCAACCTCCGCCTCAGTGCAAAGCACTTTATGACTTTGAAGTAAAAGACAAGGAAGCAGATAAGGACTGTTTGCCATTTGCAAAGGTAAGATGTGAATAAAATAAATATTTTCTTTGAGTGATTTCATTCGCTTTGAAAAGAAAGGATAAAATGTATGTAGTCTTGTCTGCATTTTTAAGGGATCTGTACAAATATGAAAAGGGCAGATAATTTTGTGGGTATTTTCTCTTATGTACATGAGTTTTGCCTGCCTTTTCTTTCTGAGTTGCATCCGATTTCTCTAAGGTTTTATTTTTGTAGATGGAACTTGTCATAATTGCAGGAGTTGCATTCTTAATCTCCAAGAAATAACCTATGAATTAGGTGTTCCATCTTCCAAAGAAATTCTTGATATTAATTTTCAGCTATACATTTTGTATGATTTTTGGGCTCTGGATACTAAATACAAAGCAGTGCTTAGCTTTGTCATTCTGTGATATCACTAATTGCCTTTTGGAAGATGTGACATTCTTAATTTGTTTCTGTTGTAATTGTCCGTCCCTTAAGGCTGTGTTTTAAGAGAAATCAGAGCTGTTCTGTTTTTTGCTTCTGATTCTTTATCAGGCTGCACAAAAACGTTTCAGGATCAAATGTGAGCTGATTGCATTTTCATCCTTGCCTACTGAAAACAGAAAGGATGGCTACAATTGTAAAAGCAAAAGGTTTTATCTCTTTCTGTGAAATGAGCGAAAGTACACGTGGTCAGGCTGTGGTTTTTACTACACAGAACTTAATGTTGAGAATAATTGTCGTGAGATTGCATATTTTGATTAAGTTGTTGGCAAACTGTATTTTTGATCCACACTCATGCTTGAGTTAGCGTCTTATGTTTCCACGTGCTGTAACTTAGCTGCAAAATAAATATGAATCTCAGTATAACTGTTTTTAATATGCACGTGATGCAGTTTTTGTATTGTGCTCAGAGCCATATCTAGAAATACAAGCTTGGGATATATCTGTGAGAAGTCATGCCACTTACCAGTGCTCCTGGATGTTTAAGTAGAAGAGCAACATCTATGGAACGTTGGATGATGAGATGTAAAAATAAATAAATGAAAACAGAAATCCTGTGGATGAATGCCAACATTTAAAAGGGATAGAGCACAACAAATTGAACATGCCTGGAAGTCTGGTATGAATGACAAACTAGGCAATTGAGGTTGGCTGTGGACGGTTTATCTCCATCAAAATAGGAAAAGGAACACCTGGAACTGACGTCAGCCCCAAGAATGGCATGCTTGTATTACAGAATGCTTTCTGTGAGATTCTAGCCCATGTAGGACCTTCTCTGATTACCTGTGCATTAAGGAGGGAGATTGAATTAGAATTTTAATTAGAGTTGGGAGACGTAATTGCTGCATGTTCCCACAGGATGATGTTCTGACTGTAATTCGCCGAGTGGATGAAAACTGGGCAGAAGGAATGCTAGCTGACAAGATAGGAATATTTCCAATCTCATACGTTGAGGTGAGTTGTGCTATCAATAAGGATGTGCCCACTGTGTACTTCGTCTTCTTCAAATGAACTACTTTATTGATAATTAATGAATAGCATTTCTAAAACAGTTGGTACTGTTGGTGATTCTAAAGTAACCTGAGATAGACTAGTCTAGATCTAAAGTTATTTATAAGGTCTGTGTGCTTAGCTTGGGAAAGTTCATGATTTCAGTAGTTGAATCAGTGATTTTTATGTAGTCATTTGATACTTGTTTTCATCAAGTAAAATCAGAATGAAAGTATTGGAGGCAGTCACTGTATTTTCTTATGAACACCGTGAATCAATCACAGACAACACTTAACCACAGAAGGAAAGCAATCGGCAAGTCAGAAAGTAGTAAGCTTTGCACTGTCCCTCTCAAACAAAATCAGCATAACTAGAAAGTTAAAGAATATAGGTTGCTGCTAAGCAAGTAAAGCATTGTATTTTACATCAGATAGACTGTTATGTAAAATTTTGTCTTCCTATATTTCTTGAAGTAGTGCTTGAGAGAGTCTCCCCAACATTTTAGGGTGTCACATATGAAAGCTGTTGTCTTCTGTGTAGAAGTAAGTCATTAAGAATAGCATCTACATCTGCAAGTCATTACTGAAATTGGCATCGCTGGTAGGTATGCTGAGAATATGTTAACGTAGACTTCTTGGGCCAAAGTGATTTTGTTTAAATAAATGAGGTAGATGGATGAGAGGAAGTGTGTTCACATTGTAGTTGGGATGAGAAATTTGTACTTTAGGTCGCAGGAGAAATGTGTAACCATATTAAGCATTCAGTCAGATGTTATTAATGCCATTCATGAGTGCCCTGCAGAGATGGGAACTTGCTTAAATAAAAAAAAAGCCAACAGAAACACATTGTTTTCAGATAACATGCAAAACTGTCTTTAAAAAAAGAAAGATGGGTGTATTCATGTTTGTAGGTTGGTTTAAGAATCGTACACCTGGGGATTGAGAACTTCAAATGACTTCAAAACAATATTTCTAATAATAAAACAGAAGAAAAACGTAAACATTTCAATTTGCTCAGTGCAGTTTAGTTTTCGGTTTAAGAAGATACCAGAAACTGATTTAACAAGTCCTTGCCCCTGGCTGTTCATTCTTAGCTCCTTGCGGTTAACTGTCCCTTCAGCTCCAGTCACTACAGCTTTTTCTGGTGCTTCTTTGAACTAAATCACTTAATTCAAGCAAGTTAGGGGGAAAAAAAGCATTCTCTAGGGCTGCCCTTTGGGCTACCTAGCTAACATTTCAGATCCCGTTGCTACGAAAGTCTGCAAAATGGAAATTTACTCTTGAGAACAGTTTATCTAAAAACAGTAGTCTGAAAAAATAGTTCACTTGAAATTTCTGGATAAATTCCATCAGCTAAGAGAATGTCTTAAACTGACCCTGTTAGATAAGTGAACAGATTTAAAATAGGCACGAGCACTTGTATACATACACTCAAATCCACCGTGTAATGATGGGAATCTAGATCAATATAAATTAATCACAGGACGATGGAAGTTGGAAGGAGCTGTTGGAGATCATTTGGTGCTGCTCAAGTAAGAGTGCCTTGGAGCACGTTACCCAGATGGCTGTTGAAAATTTCCAGGGAAGGAGATTCCACAAGCTGTCTGGGCACCCCGTTCTACTGTTCAGTCACCCATACAGGAAAGTTTTTCCTCACATTCCGTGGAACCCAAAGGGTTACTTCAGATCATGTAGATGTTTCTTATATATATATTTTTTTTCAGACTACACTGAGCTACTTGTATACCAATTACTACTTACTTAACTGAGTACTGCACTTGCTCTACTGAAGAGCAGTGAGATTATGTAAAAAAAAAAATATGTTTGAATTTTGGGATTTTTGTTTTACGAGATGATGTAACTGTTGTTCCTGAAAATATGCAAAGAGCTGATGGAACCAAGTAAATTGAACCATTCTTAGGTACCTTATATTTATTATATTTTGAAAACTAAATTTTTTACTTTTATTTTTTAATTATTTTGATGTTTTTCTTCAATACATTTCCTAGTCCTGTCATCATTACCTCGTTTTGTCATAATGACAACTGCATCTCTGCCTTGTGCATCAGAACGCTTTGTATTTTTATTTTTTGATCAGGCAGTAGCTGCTCTTACTGGAGGTCTTAATGGCTTCTGTCTCTAAGTTTTAGATGAGTATAATCTGTCCTGCTTATTCCTAAGAACTTAAAACATGCTTTGTGATGTCATGGAGAGTAGTGCTTTAGGTATCTTGAAATCCTTGAAAAACTCTCATTGACTGTGTTTGTGGTCAGCTTATTACCTGGAGGAGTATCCCTGATTTAATGGTTGCCTGTCTGTTCTATTCATTTATTTAAGTCAAACATATTAAGTCTGTGATAATAATAAAAGCTAAGACTGACGACATTTTGAGAGGTATTTTAGAAGTGTTTGCATTAAGAGAGCCATTTGTTAACTGATTTACAAAACATTGTTTTTATTTGTAGACACGTGACATTGTGAAATAATCACTTCTCTCTCCAAGTGTAAAATAAATTATGAAAACATTACAAAAAAAAGAACATTTAAGAAGGAGAAATGCTGAAACAGAATCCTGGAAGAAGCTGTCTGGCTGTATTAGAGTGAATCCTAGCTAACATTAAGTTACTAAACTTTCAATTGATGGAATTCCAACGTATTTGCTTTAAAAATAAATACAGTCCTGATAGAGTGTAAATTAATTAGAACATCAAATTTGATACTTTGGTATGGATGAACATTTAGTAAACAGACTCAGAATCGAAAAGCTATTGATATTATTGCAAGAAACCTTAAAAAAACAAAAGCTAGAAAAACACAAATATTCAGAATTGAAAAAAGACTGGAAAATAAATCATTGTTCAATCAATGTCAATAGAAAATAATGACAGCTCCTGTTTTCCCTAATTAATGTGAACAACTGGAAAACACCTCTTTATTAATCCATCTCCTCTAGTTTTATTTATAAGCAGTCTTTCAGAAATACAGAGAAGTATTGTTATCCGTATCTTGAATGCTCATGGTTGTAGATGATTTTAAGCTGCTGCATCCACCAACCAGTGCAACATTTTCAGAAATGGTAAAATAAGATTTTATGTACCTACTATGTCAGGGTTGGTTGGTTTTTTGTTTTGGTTTTCCAGCATACAAAATCTATGCAGGAAGTGGATATTGTATATTGTGCTTGAAACCAGGGATAGTTAGGTTTTAGTAGAAAATGATGGTCTCATTCACACTGTATTTGAATGTAGTAACCTCAGTGTTGTCATTCCAATAGCAATTGCCAAGTGGTGTAGTTTTAATCAATTTTCCTTACAGAAACTGCAGTGCAGAACTACTGAGTTAATTTCAGTACTTCACATGAACACAGCTCTGCTTCTGACTGTCAGCTGTTCAAGTTTTCTGAAATGATTCTTCTGCTGGTTTGAACAGAACGTATTCTGAAACCTTAATTACAAAGCTGAATTTAGATTTCTAAGCTATTACCTGTCGTCCAGGGGGATGTGTAACAAGAGTAATAATGTCAAATGAGGACAATATTTGTCTCTAGTTGCACTTACGCTTTCTTTGAAAATATATTTGTGGAAGTGAAATGCAGCCTAGGAATTTGTGTTTGACCAATAACAGTGTCGGTGATGGGAGGAAAACAGCTTTTTGATGCATGATAGCAGAGTGGAGTTTAGTAAGTAAAAGTTCTGGATGAAGAATAACGAGGGTAACAGAGAGCAGGTAGTGTTTTGACTTGAGTTCAGGAAATGATTATATTTGAATTCCATCTATGGACACCTGAATGAAAAAGAAATCATTTGTTAATTAAGTGCAGTGAAGCATAAGCAGAAGGCTGGCAGTAGCCGTTTGTGGTGGTCTGCTACATCATTTCTGCAGACAGCTGCCAGGAGGTGGAAGCCCAGAGCCCTGCAGGCCCACTGAACTGCTTGGAAGCCAGCTGACTGTGCTGTTACCATCTGGGGAGATGTTGTCTTTCTTGGGGTTTGGAGGAGAGGGGAATTGGGTTTCATGTGACCTGATGCAGCGATTATTTTATTAATTAAAAAATAAAAAATTATGTGAATGTGAAAGTCAAAGAAGTTTCAATTGAATTGTGTCTCCTCAGGAAAGCCTGCAAAAATACTGGGCAGTACTGCTGTCCTCAGGTTGTTTCCTTGGAAAGGCCAGCCATCCTTTCACAGCCATCATTAGGTTGCATGTTACCATCCTGTGCTTGTTTGTGCCTTTAGGAAAGCTCAGTATATTGCTCATATTTGGATCATTCCCATGAGCAGGCTTTAAATTTTCTCTGATAGGCTGTTTGCTTGATAGAAGAGCTGGATCCTATAGTCATTTTCAGTTTGAGGAGGTAAACAAACAGAATTAGCTGTAACTAATGTGCCTCAGGATGCTTCTGGCAGTGAGGCATTTCTGCTTTCATTCTGTTTTTTACTCACGGGAGATCCCTTAACTCTTCTGATTAGATAATTCATGTTTTAGAAATGTGTACTGCCTTTCTTTCTGTGATGTGCATTATTTGTGAACTAACTGTTAAATGACTGGTAGAGAACCGATTGGATAAGTTTGATTGTGGCCAGTGTTAGAAGACAAGGTGGATTCCACAACAGGTTCTTAGTAGTATGTGAAGAACTCAATTTTGAGTTGAAAAACAGAAAATGGCTACCAGTACAACATAGATGAAATTGTTAGTTTTGAAAAGCCTACCTATTCTTCCAGGTTGAAGAGGAAATAGCAGGAAAGTCTGTCTTTGGTCCTGTTTTGCTGTTTGTTTTGTATCCTTCAGCCTCCTATTGGTGTTCTGTGTTAATCGTTTTCACTAGTCTCCTGAAAGTGTTTGTATAATCTAAATTTTAATCAAAAACCAAAAAATTAGCCAAAGAAAAAGTAAAAATCCAAATGATGAGTTTGCAAATGAGTTGTAGAAAATCTGTATGGATGCTTTATATGCTACATAAATATGGTATAAAAATATTTTATTTATATGATTCATGTCCAGTGGGAGGAAAACCTAGTGTTTACAGTTCTTTTAGGAGTGTTTATTACTGTGACATTGTTCTCTACTATTCTGCCCTGTCTTTTCAGCTACGTTTTAAAGAACCAATAATAGGAACTTGCAGAAATGATTTCTGTGCTGACATCTTCATGTCATCTTTTTCAAATCTTCCTTTGTTTCCCTCTTCGTCTGTACTGTGTTGTGGGTCCTTTTTCCTCGTTAAGGCCTTTCAGTAACTTAATTTTTCCTGCCTTTATGACCTGACAGGTTTTTGTGTCAGTTCCTCATTGTTCAGTAATTCCCATTTTGATCCTTGTTTATTTCTTCCGTCTATGTGTGTAATTTCCTTCTAGATCTTGTCTTTGAAATACTATTTGAAAATCTTCTGGTTATTTAACAAATCTGTATGTATACGGGGTGTGTGTGTGTGTGTGTAGTTTACTGCTTGTTGTCAGAGCTCAGAAAGTGTTCAGAGTATAAGCTACTGATGTTTCTATGAGACACATTTCAGTGGATGTTGATATAAAATGATGAATAATGTGTAACTTGTGTAGTAAAGTTTTGATGGGACAAAATGCTTCAAAACTCCCTACGAGCATAGTTTGGTGTCTTAAGGCTTGTAAGGAGATGATTACAATAAATAGAAAAATAAAATACACAGAAAAACAAAGGTAGTGCTTCCACAGTTGCTAATTTTGTTCTTTCATCGTGGTGTTTTTGAGATGAGGTTTTTTCCTTTCTTCACAACGGGTTGAATTACCTGAGTAACGCTGTTCGTATTTAATGGGATGTATGAATTTGTTTGTTCAGAAGACTGGTGCTTGTTTACATCAGCTTATGAATAAATGAGAGTTTTGATGCTATTTTTTGTATTGGCTTTAAAATATTGATGAGATGAAATCAAGGTTTTGTGAGAAATTCATGTTTTTTTTTCCCCTTTCCGAGTAATCTGTTGTAACGAGCAAGTGTACAGGATTCCATGCTTTGTTATCAGAGAGGAAGGATTTGTTTGCATATTCTGTCATCTTGGTAGAACAAATCTGCAAATCGGGACTGTTCTTTTGGGGGAAGGGGAGGAGCCCCATTAGATAAACTTGAAAAAGAAGAACTGATTTCATGTTTTCACACAAATATGTTGTCTCAGCATCCTGTTCTGTGCTACTTGTTGTCAGGCAGTATAAGGATATAGGTGAATTTGCCCTACTATGTAATTAAATTTGTGCTTAGGAAGCCTGTTTTTCACTATTGCTACTGTTATAAGTGCATAAGTAGAAAGGGTTGCTAGGAGGAATGTCTTCAGGAACCTGCATGCAACGGTTTAGGTTGGTGTCATAAACAACAAAAAAGGCTTAAAATGGAACTGAGCTTTTAAATAATACAGGTGTTTATATTATAAGGTCAGAGGAGACTGTTGCGATTTAGTCTGACTTGCAGATAACACAAGCCATGAGTATTGCTGAATTAATCCAACTTTGGACCGGTTCACGTCTTCCTTTCTGTGCTGAGATCATACCTCCTGTTGGTAGTCTGCACCAATCCGAATCTAACCTTGCTAAGTTGGTAGTGAAAGACTCATCGATCTCTGTCGACTAATTTGTTGGTCAGTGTGGCACATCTTTGAGTTTTGAGTTGCATAGTTGTAATTTCACTGTAATATGACTAGTAAAATTCATGTGATTAATTAGTAAAATACAGAAATAGAATTTGGTTGTCAGAAGGTGATCTTTATTTAGAAAAATATACTAATATTTCACGTGTGAATATTTTCTTGTAGTTTAACACAGCAGCCAAGCAGCTGATAGAGTTGGATAAGCCCTCAGGTTCTGCTGTAGACTCCGGAGAAGGTACCTCTGGGGCAGCCCTCAACAATTCAGTCCAAAAGCACAGCGATACAAAGAAAAACACCAAAAAACGGCACTCTTTTACCTCCCTCACTATGTCCAACAAATCCTCACAGTCTTCTCAGAATCGCCACTCGATGGAAATTAGTCCTCCTGTCCTCATCAGCTCCAGCAACCCGACTGCAGCAGCACGCATAAGTGAGCTGACGGGACTTTCTTGTAGTGCCCCTTCTCAGGTAATTTACGTGAAATTAAGAGTAAATCATGCTTTATTTTTTAACTAACTGTAAAAGCTTTTCTTGCGTTGTTTATTCCCAAGTATTTCTTAAACGCAATCAATATTATGATGTCACAAAGCTCATCTTCAAAGTTGACGTTTTAAAGAAAAATATTCACGGTGGTCCTTAAGAAATGATTGCAGGTATTTTTGGTCTTCTGAGGTTTTTTTTTTTTTTTTTTTTTTTTTTTTTACTGCTCTTAATTTCTTAAGAATCACAGGTGGTTGTTAAATTTTAGAAGTGATGACTTAATTCATTTTCAACTAAATTGAATGTAATACTGGATATCAGTAAAGCATATGCAAGTGAAAGGTAAATTCAGTGTGAAAGTTGCATATGTTCCAGAAATGTTAATCTGGTGGTCAAAAGTAGTTATCTGGCTTAATTTATTTGTTACTCTCATGTTTTTTCAAAGCCTTTGCTTGCAAGCAACAGCAGTTGGTGAGCAGTTGTCTGCTTCACATAAAGAACACATTTTGAGGGTGGAGGTAGTAATGCTCAATATGTAGTTCAATGCATCTCTGAAATTTCTGAAATATCACATTTCTTCTTTTTAATAAGAAGTGTGATCTAGTACCTTTTGCATGAGTATCTAACCCAAAATTATCTCTGTTGTAAAATTTTGGGTGGTAGAAAGAATGCTGATTGTTTGGACCACGAAGCTTACAGCTGCGTAAAAAACTGTTCCCATAAAGTTAATCAGAACTGACTCTGTTGTTCTTGGTTTGCTTTTTTTTTTCCCCAACAGGTTCATATCGGTACTACAGGGCTGATTGTGACTCCACCCCCTAGCAGCCCAGTCACAACAGGGCCTTCATTTACCTTCCCGTCAGAAGTTACCTACCAAGCTGCTCTTGGTGTAAGTACTGTTTAAGGAATCTCACACATCTCATACAGCTTTGGTCTGTACAGTCACTTTTCTTCCTGGAGTTCTGATACACTGATTTGAAAGAATGGTCTTATGATGGTGATCTATGTCAGATGATAGTATCAAGTACAGCAGAAACATTTTCAATAAAATAATTTTTGCATCATGTGGTCCCCATCAATTTCTCTAGTTTTCCTCAATCTGTTAAACTTCTTTGATCCCATCGCCTGAAAATACCTGCAAGCACTGGGCAAATACATGGTTGATACTCATGTTAGGCAGAATACAGTTCTAGTTAATGTATTTGCTGCAAGCATAGGATATTGATTTGATTTGTGAGCAAGATGCTCAGTTTTGGCGAGGATGGGTTAGAAAGGATCTAAAGCAGAATGTCAAATTTTCTATCAGAAGGTTTTTTTTTTCCTCTTAGTGGAAAATAAGAATCAGTTATTAAGAATCAGTAGTTCTTAACTGGATACCAGAGTGGAAAAACACTTTATTTTAGTGTTGGTGCAAAGTCATTAAACTACCTTGGGTGCTTTAGTTGCGTAAGCTTGTTCAAAAGCAATCTCACCATCAGTACCCATAGGAATTAAATTACAGTGCTAAATGCAACATGGAGCGAACCTTTGCCACAGGATTGTCCTGTATCCTGCAGTGATGCTTTCTCTTTGTGATAACTGGGTTCCTGGTTTTGTTTCCAATTAGGCATATAATTCCCATTGAGAAGCTAAATTATTCTCCACCACCCTTTTAAAAAGTCAATAACCTTCTGTACATCATGTTCCATTTCTTAACTAGATTTCAGCATGGTTAGAATACAGGCTTACAGCTCAGGCTATGGTCAGATTGTTCTTTTCCTGTAGGTGGTACTAGGTGATTTGACTGAAGTTCATCTTTTCCACTTGCTTCAGAAACTTACTTTAATTTTAGAACTATGCAGAACAGCTCTGATAGGAAGTCATGATATTTTCCCTTTACATACTTTTTCCCCTCTGAAAACACCCTCCTTAACGTTTTGAGCAGTAATTTTAAGCTCCAGAATAATTGTGCTGTATGATATGATATTCTAGTGATTGGCCTGAGTCGTCTTGCTTTGGTACTTTTTTAGCTTGAGTAAAAGCTTCCCCTCCTTTTCTCTTCATTTATGAACATTATTCAAACAGCTGGAGGGCTGGAATGGAATGAGGAGCATTTCTCTTTTGCATGAATATGATTTTATTGGATATTGTACCTGTCGATGGTTTTGGTGTTTCTGACACTATTTAAAGTAATTGATTGTTCTTTGAGAGTAAGCCATTTGATGCAACTTGTTTTGCTTCGTGCTGAGCTCAAATAAAGGGAGAAGGAAGAAACAGGAAAGCATGTGTGTAATTCACAACCAGAGATAAACAGGAAGCTTTTCTGTAATTAAACTAGATTTGGTTAGGAGAGGGATGTTCTTCTGTGTGAAAGAGAAGCCAGTGAGCACTGTCACTTTTGGCAAGTAGCAGGGGAGAACCTCAGCTTTGTCCCAGAGGAATTTGGGAAGACTACTGCAAGAAGGTAATGTGGCTTACAGCCCAGCTGAAGTGCCTCTGTACCAATGCGTGGTAAATAAGCAAGAGGATATGGATACCACAGTGCAATTAGAAAACTATGACCTAATTGCTCTCATAGAAATGTGATGGGAAGAATCACACAGCTGGAATACTATGATTGAGGGCTGCGAGCTTTTCAGAAGGGATAGGCAGGGTGGGGGGGTAGGGGATTTTTCCTCTGTGTTAAGCAGCGGATAGGCTGCAAAGAGCTGCCTCAGAGACAGCCACAACCAGGTTGAGAGCCTGTGGGTTAAAATTAGGGTCCGGGCAATAGAAGCAGTCCACCTGATCAGGGGGAGCCTGTTGATGAGGCCTTTGTGCTTTAGATACAGGAGGCATTGTGCTTGCAGGCTCTCGTCATGATGGGTGATTTCAGCTTCCTAGATGTCTGCTGGGAAAGCAACACAGCGAGCTAGAAAGCATTCGAGGAGATTCCTGGAGTCCATTAAGCATAACATCCTGGTCTAGATACTAGACAGACCAACCGGAGGTGAAGCATTAGTGGACAGTGGGCCAGGTGCTCACCAATGCAGGAGAGGTTCTTAAAGAGGTTATTATTGAAGGTAATTTGGGCTACAGAGACCACACATTGAGTGAGTCTATGATCTCAATGAGTATGGGCCTGGCATAGGGCAGTCAGGATCTTGAACTGGCCTCAAATTGCACAGGGGAGGTTTAGGTTGGCTATGGGGAAAAGCTTTGCGGAAAGAGTTGTTAAGTGCTTGAACAGGCTCCCCCGGGAGGTGGTTGAGTCACCATCCCTGGGTGTGTTCAAAAACCATTTGGATGTGGTGCTTACACCAAGAGTACAGGGATGTTGTTTGGATGTGCAGTGAAGACAGGCTGAGGGAGCTGGGCTCTTTCAACCTGGTGAACAGAAGGCTCCAAGAAGGCTCCTTGCTGCAGCCTTCCTGTGTTTGTAGGGACATTATAAATAGGAGGGAGACCCAACTGCTTGCACGGTCTGATAGT
Organism: Centrocercus urophasianus; assembly: GCF_019232065.1. Taxonomy (NCBI): domain Eukaryota; kingdom Metazoa; phylum Chordata; class Aves; order Galliformes; family Phasianidae; genus Centrocercus; species Centrocercus urophasianus. The sequence goes on along the minus strand of NW_024884889.1, from coordinate 4,878,678 downwards.
GACAGGACAAGGGAAAGAAAGGGGGGAGATTTAGGTTAGGCCGAAATGTCTTTACACCCCGCTCTTAACTTCGGTGAGACAGATGCGGATTATTTTAGAGAAGATGTTCTTACCTGTCTTGCTTAGGTAAAAAGTCATTCTTACTAAGATGGTTGAGATGACTTCCTAGCCTCCAAATCTGTGACTCTTGTATCTGCTTACAATTACAGGATGACACTTCAGGTTACCGTGTTGCTTTTTACAGTAGTTTAGAAGATGCCAATTGCATTCCTTGTATTTTGTTCCCTGTTGCAGATGATACTTGGTACCAGAAGTTGTATGAGTTGTATGTTACGAAGTTGTAGCCAAAACTGACACAAATAACAGTTGAGTGCTTGTGTTGAATGGCCTCATAAGCTGTCTGCTGCATGGATCTCATCAGCACATTTTTATATGCATTAAGAAAGCCTGTGGTAGAAGTTTTATTTTACAGCATTAAACTAGTTCTTTTGCCAGCAGCATGAAATCTCATTTTGAGGTTTGGTTCTTTGAAATTGAAGAAGCTGTGAACTGAGACAAACTTCTCCTAGCTGAGGCTTTTGATTGATACTATCGCTTACAATGTTCTCTGGAACTTCAAACTACAGCTTTGTCCTTAGTAGAGACATTAATTGGTCTTTTCTTCTCGGCTACTGGTGTTTTTGAACCTTGCAAGCAATTAGTATGTTTGAAGTTCTTTGTAAGATATTTATAGCAGATGTTAAGTTCAATAGTTGTTGGGTAAAAATAGGCACATGCAGTTATGTAAGCCACATTGACTTGGGAGGGAGCTCCTGGATGTAGTTTATAAGGCAGTTATCTAATGGAGGAGATCCAGTTGCCATAGTCTTTGCCAGAAAGCAATGTTATGGAAATTATGTGACTCAGGCTGTGATACAGAAGAAAGAGATGAAATACACCACAGCTAAGTTCGTTACATTCATAAGCAGCGTAAGAAAAACAGACAACAGATAGCTTAACATCTTTTCATTCTGTCTGTTATATTCTCTTGATCTGTGGAGTGTGTTTTGGACTGTAGTTGCCCAGATATCCACACTCCTAACTATTGAAGTTAAATATATTATGTTTGAAATAGTACTATATGCAAAATAGATGGTCTATATTTAGATGATTTACATTAGTTTACATACTGAAGGCTTATAAAATTTAAAAGAATCCCTCTTTCTGGTTCTGTTTGTTCTCTCACCCACCCACACAAAAATTGCCCTTCTGTGCTGAAGTGCATAAGATAGTCTGATCTGTTAGTGATGAGACACAAGCTGTGAGAGTTATCGTAAACGGATGACTTACAACTCTCCTTCCTGTGGTTCCAGCTGATTCAGCAGTGTACGTCAGGAGGAGGTTTAAACAAGAACTGTCTGAGTTTAAACCAACAAATAGTCAAACTAACTTGTGCTGCTAAGAGGAAGCAGCTGAAAGAAATGATGTTTTATACGAGAGGCCTGCTCTTGATAATGCGTAGTTCAGAAGTTTTGTGAAACACGAGCCTTATTTTGTTAGCTCTGAGGGGATTTTGTGAGTTGCATATTTTTTCCTATGCCTTGTGGGAGTGAAGTTAGTTAATTATTATTTTTTCCTCTGCTTTGCCTTGTGTTTTTCTTTTGGTGAGCTGATTGCTGGTCTGCAGCTGACCGATAGGGGAATGAAGCCTAAATATATTTAAAATTAGTAGTATGTGTGAGTTTCTAGAATACTTAAAAGTACAATTTGAAATTTTTAACATGATTATCAAATTATATAGTGTTCCATATTACAATTAAGAAACAATCATCATGCTTCAGACATGTATGAAAGATGCCATTTTATGCTGAAAGTACGTTGGCTGCCTGAAGAGATATTGGAGAAAGCTTTGTTTTTGTTACAAACTCAACTGCCTGATATAAAAAATAGTTAAAATTATTTTGAGAAATGCATTTTATTATATCATTTGGGACTTGCGTATATTCTTTCACAAAATGCTGACCGTGGAGACCATCAAAACTAGCTTGTGCTGAATGAAGGTAGGCATGTTTCTCAATAGCTGCAAAAATAGCTAAGTGTTGGAAAACTTACTGAGAACTTAACTAGAGCATTTGGGCCCATTTTATTAAGCTGTAGCAGTGCCAGCAGAGAAGCTGTTGTCTTCTAAAGCCTATCAGGTAGTCTAAATTAAATTTCTGAGTATTTGCCCAGTCTTTAGGGGCTTAATTGGGCTGTGGCTCATTGCAGGTTTCATTACCGTAGTACTAGACATGGGGAGGAGAATGGAGCAAAATAAAATGGAGCTGGGAATGTGCCTTTATTGCTGCTAAAAATTCTGTCTGTAATATGTGATCTGATTAGTACAACACCCAGCAGTTACAGTGTTAGAGATGCAGGAAGTATGAAATAGCCATGCCTTGGTGCATGGATAGGTGTAAACATTTCACGGAATGGCCAGGGTTGGAAGGGACCTCAAGGAAGATGAATCTCCAACTCCCTGCAACATGCAGAGCCACCAATCTCCACATTTAATACCAGCCCAGGCTGCCCAGGGCCCCATCCAACCTGACCTTGACACACTTGAACACCTCCAGGGACCGGGCATCACAATCTCTCTTGGCAGCTGTTCCAGCACCTCACTGCTCTCTCTGTAGAGAACTTGAATTTCCAGCTGATCAACTCTAATGTGCATTTACAGATTCCACCATGTGTAACTGAATCTGCATTCCCCAAAAAAGGTTAGAATTCATATGGTTTTATACAGTTGCCTAAAAGCTAGTTGCTTACGATCAATTCGGATTCACATATGATGTTTGCTGAAGCTGATTGGCAGAGGAAATTCTGCTGTGAAGCAATGAAAAGAGAAATGCTAGTATTTCACGATGGAAGATATTTTACAAATATTAAATGGGTGGGAGTCTGGAATGTGAAGCAAGTGTATCTGCAGCTCTTGTAAAAGTTGTTAGTATCAACGTTCACAGTTATTTTCCACAGCTCCTTTGTTTTGGATACAGTTGGTCTGGTTTAAAAAAAAAAAAAAGAAAAATAATGCAGGATTAGAAAAATAATGTAAAGTATTTTGCAGTTTACCTTTCTATTCATATCCAATTAAGCATAAATTTGACAGAAACTATGGTTGCTGTAAGAGACGATCAGTCTTCTCTAGGTTTTGTACCATTTGATCACGTAATACTTCACTGTGTCTTGATTTGCTTGTGGTACTAATAGGAATGGGAGGGTGGTTGGACTAGATGATCTTGCAGGTCGTTTCCAACCTTGTGATTCTGTGATTCTCTGTTCTAGTCTTATGTTGTCATCTTTTTATTAATGCTCACACAATGCAGTGAGGTACTAATCCCTCAGTGTAGAGCTACTTAGTCTGTACCTTTTTGTTTAGGAAAACAACAAGCTTTTAGATGTAGGTTGGTTGAGGGGAATTAAAATTACTTTCAATGCATTTATATGCAGATGTACTGAATGAGCCAGGCAGCGTTTCAGTACATTTTGTGAATTTCTACTTTTGTGGGCTTTTTTTTTTTTTTTTAGATCTCAGTCAGCACAAATTGGAGCATTAAAGATCGATTTAAGTCCGAGATCATGTATGAAATGAGTTCTGCTTTACATTATGAAATATGTGAGATTTCTTTATTTGCTTGTTGCAATACAAACAATTATTTTTGGAAGGAGAAAAGAAAAGTTCTGCTTTTCTGAGATAATTTTCCCAGGAGTGTCAGTACACAAGCTCCTGAAGAATTGTCTGAGGCTTTATAGAGCAGAAGGTAACAATTACGCCATTGAGTCTCAAAAGGCATAGAATCCTGTAGGCAGAACCCCTGTTAATATCTGCCTGGAAAGGAGCTTTGCCTTTTTACTGGAGTGTTTGCTAAAGATTACCAATCTCAATAATACCGAATTTCAAAAGCTAACCCTTTAAACTAGAAGAATAAGTGAAAGCAGTAACAATAGCTCAGTGGCTATGATCTCATGTTGTGCTTGCTTTTTGTTACCCATACATCAAAAGAAATTTTCCCCCAAAGGGGTGGTTTGGGGTGCACTGCTCTCAAATAGAGTATTACGTTTCAGCTTCAGGTTACAAAAGCAGTAATGTTTTGAAGTACAGTCAGCAGTAGGATGCAAAATCAGCCTCCTGGAAGGCCTCTGAATTTCCATTGAGTCCTATCCTAAAAGATGTTATAGTTAGAAACAATGCCTTCAGTTTTTTTTCTTCTAGATCACTCGTCCTTGCTTAATTAGCTGCCAAGACTTCAAGATGTAAACTTGAAAAAGCAAAACGTAGGCAATTGAAACTCTGTATTTCACCAGCAGGCAGTGGAATGTTGAACTTGACTGGTTTTTTTGTTTTTTTGCTTCCTTCGCGTATCATACTTGTGTTTGATGAGTTGAATCAGTTGAAAAAAATACTGCTTGTTTGCTGAATTTATTTTTTCCTTTTTCGTTTTCCCCTCAAAATATCAGAATATGAATCCCCCTCTTCCACCTCCACCTCTGTCTGCTGCAGTTGTTGCATCAGCCTCTTCTGGACCTCAGCCTGCAGGTGTAATTCAAAGGTCTGCGTCAGGATCAGCTGACCAAATGGCACATTTAAGACCACAGACTCGTCCCAGTGTGTAAGTAAAATGGAAACATTCTGCCAAACAGAAAAATGCAGTGTGATCAGTGACTTTATTTTGTAATTACCTCATGTCGACTGGTTATGTTCTGCTGAAATCCCCAGAAGCCACACATACTACTTCAAACAAAAGCATAATGGTGATATCCTCAGATGGCCTGAGTACAGAGTATTGTTCATGTCATAAGTAAATACCAGCTGATGCCATTTGCTTAAAAGAAAAAAAAAACAAACTTCACTTCAAAAATATAAAGCATTTCTCATGCAGAATATGAATGAATCTTGAAGTTAGTGATGAAGACTGTCTAGCTTGCAAGTGGCAAATAGTGGAGTGAATTTATTCAAAGTTTTCTGTTACGAGTGGAATGAAAAGACTGTTCTCGTATGGAATAATTCATGCTAAAACAGTGAAATACTGTTCCTCGTTTAGTCTCTTACATTAGCAAGTCATTGTCAGTCTGCTTGTGTAAGTTGCAATTGAAATTTGATTGAGGATTCTACGGTTCAGTTAATTACTGGGTGTCAGTTGGAAATGAAGGCAGAAAGCTGCTAGTTAACATTGTTTTCACGCTTCTGTAAGCAAGTGTGTATGATCCTTCTGGTTGAAAATATTTTGTATATTAACATGTACTCGTGACAACATCTTGCTTGGAAACTTCACTGTATGCAGTTTGGAGAATAAGAAAAGGAAGAAAAAAACCGAAGGACAAAATCAAGGAGTGGTTGAGCCATCTGATAAGACACATTTGAGTTATGCAAGGATCTCTATTGTCCTGTGTTGGTTTTTATTGTTGCACCAGGTTTCCTTCCTGTCCAAAGGAATACCCATCGTGTGTAGCAGGTGCATCTGGATTTGGGCTTTTTCTTTGGTGTCAAGCATTTTTAACACTGCTCCTTGTGGATCATTATTGCTTAGTGCTGTTAATCAAGTTCCATCTCATTTATTCCCATCCTCCATCTTCAAAGGATTGCTTTATTTGAGGACACTAATGAAATTTGCAGTGATTTAACTAAAAGGGAAGTTAATGAACACCAATTAAAGCACATCATTTGCTTTCCTGCCGAGGTTCATTACAGGGCTTGAGACACAGTTTTCCACAAATATCTTTCTCTAAAAAGGAGAAGAAGGAAAAAAAAAAAAAAGTAGAACATTTCTCAACTCTCATTGTGATTTAAGTTGTGTTGTTTTATGTAGTAATGCTGCTTTGCAAGGAAAAAAAAAAAAGCTGTGAAAGGTTAATAACTGCTAGCTAACTTACCTATGAATGTCAAGTTCTTGTGAAACTTAACATGTCATGTATTAGAACCAGGTGTAGTGAGAGAGGTGGGTTTTGGTGGGATCTGCAGCTGATCAACACATTTAATTAAGAACACTAAATGAAGAAAGTGCTCATTCTTACTGGAAGTAATGTACGTTACAGTAAGGTGCAATTAGGAGAATATTTTTTAATGGTCACTGCTTCCAGCGATATTGTCAGACTTCTCCTTTAATATTGCAACAATGTGATGGATCAACTATCACCTAGCCTCTTCTACCACATCTTCTCATTTCTGACTCTGAACTCTCTCTGGTTCAGAAACGCAAGTGATGTTCTTAACTGTTGTAATTTTAAGAGCTCCCTCTACTTTGCTGTCTTTCAGATATGTTGCTATATACCCTTATACCCCTCGAAAAGAGGATGAACTGGAACTGCGGAAGGGAGAAATGTTCTTGGTATTTGAACGCTGTCAAGATGGCTGGTTCAAGGGAACTTCCATGCATACGAGCAAGATTGGTGTTTTTCCTGGCAACTACGTGGCTCCAGCTACGAGGTATGCTTTTAAATGGGTGTCTAAATAGTTCTTCTGGTTTCAGGTCTAAAATGATTGTGTATTTAATCGTAACGCTAGCTACTGGCGGAGCTGCAGATGAGTGTCGGTGTGCCTTGTGTTTCAGTATTTTGTTGTTAAATTTTGACAGGACAGTGACAAGTGCATCACAAACGAAAGTTCCCATGTCTACTGCTGGTCAAACAGGACGAGTGGTGACTGTCAGCCCTTCCAGTGCTGGTGGGACATCTCAGAAGCTCCAGGGGAACGGTGTGGCAGTGAACTCCAGCACCGTACCCACAGCTGTGGTTTCTGCAGCACATATCCAAACTAGCCCGCAAACCAAGGTCCTTATGCACGTGACAGGACAAATGACAGTCAACCAGGCTCGCAACGCAGTTAGAACAGGTAAAAAAAAAAAAAAAAAAAAAAAAAAACAATTGAGCAAATAGTTTTGTATGTGCAGTAGTATCTTTGTGGTAGACAGTCCGTAGGATCTGTCTGAGCAGGTGACTTGAGTCAGGATGTGTATGGATATGTTGGGTTTCTTAAGCATTTTTTAAGTAGTCTCACAGAGCTGAATATTCTCTACAATTCCAGTGTAACTCTCTGAATTTTTGAATCTTTTATTACTCTCTTCCAGTCAATTATATGCACATACATAATCCTCCTGTTGGAAACTTATATAGAGGTACTTATATAGAGGTGCTTTAGTTGGAATTACTTTTCTATTCCAGTGGTACCTGGAATGGAGGCATTATGTGATCTCGCCTGCTCATATGCAAGTTGATGTGGTAATAAAAACGATAAGAATAAGAGTCATTGCGTATTTTTCATGTTAACAGTGTACAGATGATTACATAACTTCATAGTACTGTACGTCAGCAGCACTTTTAAATTCACTGATTATCTTTGAAGATGTCTAGAATTTTTTTTTCTCAGGGCTCAGCATTGGTTCTTAGGCTTTTTAGTTTGTTGTCTGCAATTGACTGTAACTTGGTTCAGCTTTGACTCTGAAACCCTTAGGACTGTACTGGCTTCAAGATGCACACCATCTATGACATAAAATTCAGTATTTGTGATAGGTATTACTCTGTCTTTTATGTACAGGACAGGTCATGTGATAGTGAAACTTACCTTGTGATTATTGAAACCCTGATCTTAAAAGATCGATAATGCTGTTATCAGGAGTTTTTGTGTTGTTCCACTGTGGATTTGCCAAGTTGAGAAAATAGCACGCAGCTAGATTCTAATCTGTTTCAGTTGTTGGATTTTTTTTCTTTTGTTTAGAAGTCAAAAAACAACAATTAAAAACAAAACCCCTAAACACAAAATCGGCTTCCACTGAAAACTATCCTGGTGTTCCATCTTTCAGGCTCTAAGGTCTCCTGGCTGAAAGAGTCATGAATGGAAATATTTTAGTGTTGTTTTTCTTTTTTTTTATTCACTAGATTCTAGTTGTCAGAGCAGAAGAGAAAAGGACTTGCAAATGGTATAATCTGTTATCAGTTTAAGGATTATTGCTCCTTATGCTCTCAATCCACAAACTTGTAGAACCCATCCTTCTTTAAGAGTCATGCAGCTCCCCAGACTTCTTACATACGCTCAGATATCAGCACTGGGTCTGTTTTTGAAGGCAGGATCCATGTGTATGTCTTCAGATACTGTATTTTCTTAATTGGCCCATCTTCCTACAGTCTGATCTTAGTTTGGAACAGATGTAATAATCCTTTGTTACAACCTCAATCTTTACTTTTAGATTAAAAAAAAAAAAAGAGAACACCAGGTGCTATTGGCAGGCAGTAAGAGAAACTAAGCAAAACATGCTTTCTTGCCTCTCAGGCACAGGTGGTTCCTACTTGAAATCCTTTCAATCTCTCTAGAAGCTTGCAAGTGACTGTGCAAAAAAGAAAGCTCCTGTGGGCTCCAAAGACTTTTCTGTCTCTGCATCTTGATGCTTGTCAAGATGAGTAAGTTCTTACAGTTTATTGAGCTGGAAAACATGACAGCATATTCCCCACCAACTTCTCAGGTCCCAAATGGAAAATTCAGAGCAGCAGGACTCTCTTCATTGGGAATTTTAACACTGGCTTGTGATGTAGAAGTATACTGTTCAGACACAGCTTTAGATCTGTTCCTTTTAAAGGCCTGTTTAACTGGAACTGAAGCAATAATAGCTGCGTTATATTCAAATGTTAGAGAGAACTATGTAGTCAGCATCTGAAATGTGATCGTCTTGAACTTCTGCTGTCTGAGTATTACTCTCTTGATGAGTCTTCACAGGCTAATGCTGCAATTCGTAGGGCTCTCCTTAGTTTCTGTTTAACTTAGGTTTTTGGGGATTGTTCTTCAAATTATCTTAGTGCCACTGAAGACAAGCAGTGTGTGAGGAGTTTGTTTTCCTTCTCTGAAAGGAACTGGGAAGGAAACGTACATCATATCTGTTTCATTAAAGGTTGAACTGTATGGAAATAGAGGGGCTTCAGATGCCTACCTGTGGTTTCTGTTACAGTTCAGAAAACAAAGCCAAAAAGCAATTCCGTACTTCCACTCCATTGATTGCATGCAAGCATAGACATAGCTTGCAGAACAGCAGGTACTTGCAGGAAAACTGGCTTCATCTTACAAACAGAAGGTAGTTAATAATTGTTGGATTTCTTCTTGGGTTTTTTTTTTTTGTTTTGTACTTTTTTTTAATAATCAAAGCCGCTTTAGGTTTTACGCTGGCCTGTGTTCTTATCATCTTTTTTGAAATGTTTATGATACTTAAAAAGATCTGATATGGTGGGAGACATCACATCAAAAAGTGTACATAGCATTTAGTGCTGCTTTCTTTTTGAGAAAGAACTTGTTTCTTATCTCAGAGGCAGTAATTGGATATAATACCTACTGTAGTATTGTTGCATCAAACTTCAGAACTGTGTCAGTCTTCTCTAATACACTGTTGGTGCGATCTGCCAGGGGAATTTGTAGAGGGGAGACTGAAGAGAGGAAAGCAATAGAGGCTTGGTTCCAGGATATTACTTCTGTAACAAGCCTGAAACTCTAATTAGTATCTGAAAAATCAAAATGAATTGGTATATTTGAGCAGTGCATGCACCATACCAGAGGGTTCACCCTTGGCTAGATGTTGAGTTTCAGCATATTTGAAGGACAGACCCTGTGCAACAATGGAATGCTGCATTTAGCTTTGTACTCTACAGCTGAGATGTCTGCCCTTCATACCACCCGGTGGTACAGAGATGTCCAACCTGTTTAAGTGAGCTAAAGCATGTATTCTTGACAGTATTACTGTAACAAGCCATGTTGCTTTATGGGAAGGATAAACTCATGTAGAGATCTGTGCTTTGCAGCTGGGCTGCAGCCCAGGTTAATATTTTCATCCCTATGCTGCTCTCCAAGTTTCAGTGTCAATGTTGCTTTTAATTCACCAGGGATATGAGTAAATCCATTTCTATATTTAAACATCCCAAGAGACAATAGCACATGTTCTCAGAAAAACCACTCATAGCAGTAATTGCCACTGTGCTTACTGTTTGAAAGACCCACTGAGTCTGTTGTGGATTTTGTTTAGGGAAAACAATCCCATTATATTTCTAGCAGCTTCTGTAAAGGAGTGTTTCTTTCTGCATTGTTTTATGTGCCCTGACAACTACGCAGCGTATAATAAGGAACAAATAAATTCCAGGCAATATTTATCTAGCTCTTGTGAAAATGCTTCTTTGCATGTGAAGTACTTTGCTTAGCAGCTTGGACGTGTCCTCAATAGCTGCAGTGCTGTTAAGCTTGCTGTGGCATACTGGTGCAAGTGGATGATTAGGCATATGCTGCTCCACTGTTAGGTGGAGATAAATTTGATGCTGTGTAGGATGTTATGGTAATATAAATGCAAGTGATACAGTAGGAAGAAAACTTTGTTTTAAAATCAACTAGTTGCAAGGCAGTGACAGTACCTCATTTTTTTGCATGCCTTGTGCAAAGTTTAACTCTCTCATGTTATACTTTTGTTCTAGTTGCTGTACACAATCAAGACCGGCCTACAGCAGCAGTCACACCCATACAAGCACAAAGTCAAACATGCCTTATTCCTGCAGCTGTGATCATTCCCCACCATTCTGTTGCCTCCCAGCAGCTCCAGTCCCAACTTCCAAATACTGCTGCTTATGTCACAGCTGTGAATGTGAACCGTTCAGCCATCCCACTGGCATGTGCAGCAGCTTCTTTGAATTCTCCCAACGTTGCTGCTTCATCTTTGGAGGGAGATCTAAGCGGGAGAACTGTGAACACTCACCCTGTGGCTCCTGCGTCTCCAGAGAGCTCTTTAGCAGCTGGTGGTAGTGCTGCTGTCAGTAAAACAGACAAGGATGTCAAGGTGCGTAGAGAATCAGATCACTCCCTTGAATGCTCCTGTTTTCTTCATGCACGCTTCCTAGAGATCTATGGTTTTTTCCTACCTTTGCTGAATTGCAGCGCTGTAAGGTTAACAAGGCTTACACTGAAACTCAGGCAGCCATTTTGTGACTACAGCTGCAGGCAAGCCCATTCGTGGCCATTCAAAAATACGGGAATATAAAATACAGAGCAGACGTTGGAGAAGGGTTAAAACAGAGTAGCTGGTTCATGCTGTTATTTGGATGACAAATGGTGAGTTGTGGAAGTTCAGAAGAGCTGACTGGCTGTTGGGATTTTAAATAATTTGTATTGTGGACCTGAAGCCAGGTTGCTGGATACCTGAGAAAGCTGCACGGTTAGCAAATGTTAGCTGTAAGTGTCTCGAAACTTATATATTGATGTGATAATGGAGGGGGGGGAAAAAAAAGAGTAAACAAAAAAAAAAAAGGTGATGAACTTACAGGACCATGAAGAGTTCAATCTCATGAAATAAAATTCATACTTAGTGTTAATCAGTATTCCTTTAGGTTGGATAAATGAGTGGAAAAAATGAGCCTTAGAGAATTTTTCTTCCTTGTTAAGCAGACACGCAGGTAATGGAAAATGTGTTACAAGTGGTGTTTGTTGCAGAAGGAAAAAAAGAAAGCTGAAAAACCAGACATGTAACTGTCTTTATGAAATGAAGGTCGGTCTGGCAATTCCATTTTTTTCCTTCCCATTTGAAGTACTTTACTCCACATCCAAATTCATTTTTACTGTCCAGCAGTGTCATTATGTTACGTTGTTGGCAGAAACATTCTAACAAATTTCTAGCCATTTTTGTTTCGCAGTTGTAGAGTATTTAAAACCTTTTTTCTTCTTTTTTTCCACAACTTCCTTTAGATCTCAAATGTTTTAGGCATTACCATGCTACTTTTCACCCACATACTCTTCTTAATGAAGTTTCTGAAAGTTTTAATCATAGGCTGTAACAGTCATCTCACCCACTTTTTAATTATTTTTGTTGGTTATTGTTGAATGGAGAAACGTAGAACTTGATTTTAAAATGACTTTCAGTTGTAACCACTGAAAACAGACCAACGTGCCTGTAGGAAGGACTTTTAAAGAACAGATTTAGAGTTAAAGGTGAAAGATGCTAATGTATTTGGACTATGCTAATTCCTTTGAGTTTCTCTTTTTCTTTCCCATTTTGTAGACAGCAGCTTTTTGCTGAAATAGCTTGAAGTTATTGGAGACTTGGAAATAAGACAGAGGATTTTTCATTCACAGTTCACCAATTCCACTGTATCCTAAGCTGTAATAAAAGTCTCACACTGCTGAGCTCTTCTCTTTCTGTGGTTAGCTTATAGCTTATTTTTGTCTTCGGGGCTTACAATCTGGCACTTCTCCTAAGCACTAAATTCACTTAGTCAGGGAGTTGGTGAGAGAAGCACTGCCGCACCCCTTAGAGAAAAAAAAAAACACACAACAAGAAACACAAAAGCAGCTTAAATAATTCTCTTCAGGGTGAGTCCTAGTCTTCAGGGATTCCTGTCTGGGCAAGCAAAAAGAATGTTTACAATTCTCCCTTCTAGCACAGCAGCAGAACACAATACATTCCTCTTGTGGCAAATTTTTGCTAAATATCGTGAAGGCCTTCCCTTACTGAAGGAAAACAAATAAAATACACTTATTGAAGCAGCAGCCTTCAGGGCAGACTTTTCTCCCTGCTTGGTCTGAGATAACATGGAAGTTTCTAGGAAGGAACAGAGAGTTAAACGTTTTATTTCTTGGAGTCCCCTTTGGGGGTCTCTAGTGACTCCCTCCTTTTGTAGGCAACTTTCTGGTCCACTGACATTGCCTTTTAAGGTTAGCCTCAAGTTACCTTAACTAAGCAAAAGGGCTTAGCTGGTTTATGATCTGAACGAGTTACTGTCTTTCTCTTCACAGTTTTAGTAATTTTCTTTTTTATGATTTTTGTAATTGTTTCTTATAATGATTTCATCAAGCATTTCCTCATTACTAAGTCTCTTCTGGACAAGGTGGCATCTGTAAGGAGGGAGTGTTTTAACTCTTTGTAGATTACCTTTGTTCTGAAATGAGGCACTGCCCTTTGCTTACAGAAAGAAAAAAAGGGTTTGCTGAAACTGCTTTCTGGAGCATCCACTAAACGCAAGCCACGGTTGTCACCTCCAGCATCTCCGACTTTGGAGGTCGAGCAAGCAGCCGCAGAGTTAGCCCTGCAAGGTGCAGTTGGGCCAGAGCTTCCATCAGCAGGAGGTCATAGCAGAGCTGGAACCTGTCCCACTGACTGTGAGGTCTCTGGGCCAGCGCAGGAGATGCTGCAGCGGAAAACGAGTTCCCTGGATTCTGCTGTTCCCGTAGCACCACCACCACGGCTGCCTTGCTCGTCCCTGGGTCCGGTCTTGAACGAGTCCAGGCCTCTTGTCTGTGAAAGGTAAGTTATCCTCAGCCTCCAAATTTAGGCAAACCAAAAAAAAAAAATTGCACTCTGTGATGTTCTCTGTATGTTGGAACTGCTAGCAGTTGTTCAAAATGCGGAGATCTTGTAAAAACTGAGTTTGCTCTTCTAACAGTGCTTTATGTACTTTCCAACCAACTTTAATATTTATGCTTGTTTGCTTTTTTAAAATTGTGGTGTAAATACATGGTAAAATACAGTGATCTAGCCTTGAATGAGAACTGAGGTAGAGAGAACAGGTCTCTTTTGCAAAACAACAACATTACACTTTTGCATAGAGGATTATCAGGTTAGATGTTTAGGATTATTGGCAGTACTTAACTACCAACCCAAATCTATGCTGAATAAGTAATTTGTCTCTGTGTCAGATTAATACAGGATTTCTGAAACTGTTGCAGAGATGCTTTTCCTGCGTGACTTCCTTGTTACTTTGCACTCTGCATAGGAATTGTTTGGGTTGCCTCTGCATCTTGACAAGTGAGACTGGAAGTGCGCAGTTGAACCCTTGTACTTCGAGTCTCATTGATCTTAAGCTACGTCTATGTATTAAGAGCCAGGCAGTATGTATGTTTTTACTTTCTTTTGACTTCTCATACCTTCAACATTATTTAAATGTTTATTACTGTTTCTATGTAGTTTTCTTTGAGGAAATTTCTATCTCGTACTGAACTTCTGAAGTGGACACTTGTAGATGAAAAATAAGACAAGATTTTTCTTTAAAAATAATTTATTTTCACAAAATCGTGAGTCAGTTTGGCACAGTAGTATGTTCTTCTGCTTTGAATGTGATAATAATATCAAATTAATTCTGGTATGACCAGTGAATATTTATATAAAGCTGTTTGCATCTTCACAAAAAATACATTCTTAACTTTCCCAATGGAGACTCATTTCTTGGAACTACGTACTGAGAATGATGCTGTATACTTGTATTAATCTAATAATAACATATATGAAAAAAAATCCTTTTAATATAACCGTATCCTTAATATTTAGGGAAGTGATAGTAGTGGAGAAATGCTGCCACAAGTTCATTCATTACGTCAGTGTATTTAAACAGAACTTTGTATGGTTTCTCTTTGTGCTTTTCAGGGTTTAATACTTTTCTTGCTGATGTGCTCTTGTCACTTTTTCTGTTTCTTTAGGCCACATTATTTGTGTTGCTTAATAGGACTATGTACTTACATCTTCTGTTCTGTCTTCAGAGTGTATCTTGTGAACATGAATCAGTGTTACTGGTTCTAGGGAGGGATGCATAGAGAACGCACTGTATCTTCTGTTAACATTTTGGGAGAGGGATGGAAAGTATTCTTGCAAGAAACATCACAAGGAGCTGAAGAATGGAGAAATCCCCTGCTAAGATTGTTCTGCTCTTACATATCACAATTCCAGTCACAAGCTACAGTCTGGAAAAAACCACAGCAGTACTCTGACTTTGGAGAATAATTATTAGCATTCAAGTTCTGTTTTGAAAGTCGACTATAGGATTTAGGAGTTATGTTCTGCTGATGTTGTGCATGAATAAGAAGTGCCTGAATCAACTCAGAAAAGCACTTGAAAATATTTGTTTGATACAGAGTTTTCCCCAGAGTCTTGCCTTCGTTTCAGACACAGGAACACATTCTTCATTGTAATCCCACTGTTTTTCCATTCAGTAAATTGCCAAGTTTTCTTACAGTCTATTTAGTGTGTGTTCTGTAGAAAATTAGAAGTAAAACTCCAATCCATTCATACAGAATAAATGGATTAACAGATTTGAGTGTACACAGGCTCTTTGTGGCATGGATTTGCAGATCATTACTTTGATACCTGTGGCCATTTCTCCAAAGGAAGGGGAGATGGTGGCATTGCCTTTCATCTCGCTGCTGCAGATGTTTGTAGCAAACCAGCAGTTTGCTTCCCATTACTATACTTACTTTTCTCCCGTGAGCTAAACTGACTGCCTGTTGGCATCCACTCTGCTTCATATCTTCATTGAGTCCTGTTTTGAGAACTGATGAAATCCCAGTTAGGACTTGCTATACGTAGATCTCCCAAGAGACTGTAACTATTCACACAGTGCTGCTACCCTTTTCTGAACACTTTTAAAGATGCAGGCAGACTTCATTTTTTGTGATGATGTGTTCTTAAGAAGAACGCAGTCGTTTAATATTGTGGTATTTCAGTGTTACAGAATTAACTGGTGCTATTAGGGCTTATCGAGCTACAGTCAGTATTTTGCCTTCAACAGATGGTTAGTTCATTGTTTTTTGTCTTAAAAAACAAGGACAACAAAAACCTTGATGAGTGCAGTGTTCTGATTTTAAGCAGAAACTATTTTTTGTCCAACACGTCCAGTAGCACTTCACTGAAGGATCTCTAACCTTAGAAGCTTTTGAATTCTGCTGTTACCTGTTGATTGTATTCAGTTTCAAGGTGCAGACGTGACTGTGTAACTAGAGGCTCAACTATGATAATTATCAGAAAACTTTCAAGAAGTTGACATAACTGTCTATAGAGCTATAACATGTGAATTTTAGGGTTATGTGAACTCAAGCCATCATAGAAGAGACTAAACATAGAAGAGTATTAGAACCCTGTACTGAATGCACAATATATATCATATTTGATAAGTGATTTTATTGTGAAAAACTGGAAAAATACATTTTTATCAGCGGAGTGCTAAAGGAAATTGTTGGTCTGAACGCTTCTAAAAAGCATTTATTTTGATGTTTATTTTAAATGTTTATTTTTAATGAAGTGGTACACCAATTGTGCAGCTGTTTAATTAAGATGACACGCGTTCTTTACTTGAAAAGCTCTAAGATAAACAAGAATAATTAAAACCAAAAGCAAATTAGTAGGTGTTATTTGTTACATATTTTTGTTCTGTGCACGCTTCCTTAAGAGCGTTCCCTGGGATAACATCATATTAAAGATACAGTTAAAAAATTATGCTCAATTTCTGTTCTGAATGCTTTGATTATAGTTGAATTGTTCTACTGGAAGTCTCAAACTTGCCTTCAAAAACATGCTTACGGTTTTCTCCTGTTACTTGCCTTTTTTGTTTATTTTTTACAGGAGTCATAGATTAAAGAACAAATTATTGTAGGAGATGCATGCTTTTAACTTAAATTCATTACGTTATTATTATCTTCTGTCCGAGGTATACTTAACAGTCTTAGACAGTTTCTTGTTAAGTTTGAACATGCATAGAGATATTTTCAAGGCATTGTTTAAAAAGTAAGACAACTGAATTTTGTTTTTTTTTCCCCCCTGTCAAACAGGTACAGAGTTGTGGTATCCTATCCTCCTCAGAGTGAAGCAGAACTTGAACTTAAAGAAGGTGACATTGTGTTTGTACATAAAAAACGTGAGGATGGCTGGTTCAAAGGCACTCTGCAACGAAATGGAAAAACTGGCCTTTTCCCTGGCAGCTTTGTAGAGAACATTTGAGAGAATTGATTCCAAAAGCTTCAAATCACACCGTACTGTAAAGTAGCACAAGTGTTTTATCAGAGAAAGCACAGTCATGAAATGTTTTCGAATGACTGTACTGTAAACAAAAGTATACATATTTTTACAGTGTCTATAGCACAATTACACCAGCAAACAAAGAAGATGAAGGCATCTGCTGGTTTTATCACTTTCAATTCTTGAGTGTGATGTGTGCCTTGTACTGTCTGGTTTATTATATAGAAGAACTTTTTTCCCCACGTATGTTACATAAATGAGCAATTGTTTACAAGGCTGTAACTAATTTATTGTTTGTTTGTTTGTTTTTTTAAACTTGAATTTTGTGTAATAGTTAAAAATCTTGTGGCTATGATTTTAACAAATTATTAATTTATGAAAGAATAGCTAAGGGGAAGCTGGATTCTCTCCTTATGAGCAAGCGATTATGTCTGATAAAGAGCCTGCCATTTATCCTCTGGACATTTTTCCCCTGCGGTGTTTAACAGTGGAGTAAGTCTCTTGTTTCATGAGTTAATATTGAATGGTGGTGATGTGGCGTCAAATAGAATTTGCCAATTGGGGGAAAAATGCGTTCTGTTCTTTGAATGGAGGGAAAAAAAAAGTCAGTTGGTGTTCTTCAATCTAGTTCCACTCCTTCATAAATCACACAAGTGGAGTAATGTTTCCAGGAGGCAAAGATGTACGTGAAAAACTGTCTGAAATTCAACCATCCCAAGGTTAGAGTAATCTCAAGGTTAGGAAGGAAGAAATTTCAGAGCGTCAATGACAGTTTCCCCATACCTTCTGATTTTGTAATAACTGGGCTGTTTGAACAAAGCTTAGCTTTGTATATTTGGCCTTTTTTTTTTTTTTTCTTTGGCGTTTTGTGCTCAGGATCCAACAAAATTAGAGGGAATGTTGAAGTCCAGTACTTAGAAGAATAATGTCTTGAAAACACCTGTTTGATAAGACTGAATATAAAAATAAAATTATACATTGTACTTACTGTCTAAAAACGCCTAAGAAGTATAATTTGTTGTTTTCTTCTCAAACTGTTCTGCATGGCCAAGAGGTGTTTTACAATGTCTGAGCAATAGTGGTGGTAAGTGATACACTCGTGTTAATGTAAAGGCTGTATGAAACACTGTGAAAATTTTACTAACGTCTTAATCATTTCTACTTTGGTATGTTCTGACCTTTTCTTTGTCTTGCATGTGTTACTCAATTCTTGCAGTAAAATAGCTGTGCATGATTCGCATTTTCCTTTTCAGTTACCTGTTACTGGGTTATTTTGTTCTGAAAGTTTCCCAAAAGCCACTTGACCAAAACTAGTGATCAGCTCACTTCCAACCAGAGAAAGTGTCCAGTGTTTGAATCATTAATAAGATATTTTTCTTTCCTTGCAGCTGATGGATATAAAGAACGCAGCCTGCAAGGAAAATGTTAGCCTTTCAGGGTTCTGTTAGAGATTTGACACTTTCATTTTTGGATTGTTGAAGTTCAGTTGTGATTTTTTTGCAAGACACTGAGCACCATCATCTCCAGTAAAATTTGGTGTAATTTGGCTGTTACTCGGCACTTTACAAAGGGGGGAAGCCAGTAGTGTGATGCAGTGTCACACAGTATGTAGAAAGCAAGGAACAAATACACAGCACTGTGTGAAATCCTTTTTTTTTTTTTTTTTTTTTTTTTTTTTTTTGAAGCTATACGTTGAAAAATATCAAATGTTAACAACTAGGATTCTTTGCCATTCTCACGTAGTATCATTGTGATGGTCTTAAAAATAAGAAAAAATATATATCTATAAATATATGTAGTGGAACATGACAGCGTTCCCAAGTTAATTATCTCTCTGAAACACTGTATAATTCAGTTTTTGTGCTTTTTAATATTTTTAAATAGTTTACTTGAATATTCATGTAATATATAAAGGTTTTGTGAAACAAATTTTTAGTTAGGAAGGAGCTGATATCAGCTTTTGTCAGCATAAATTGGCACTAGTGTGTCATAATAGTCTTATTTTGAAAAACGTAGTGCATTTTATATTAAAGACTACTAAAGGTTAATTTTTTTCTATTTCTGCTCTCCATATTTTAAACTAAGCGACTAAGTTACCTCTGTTAATAGATTTTCATGGTGTAAAGTCATTAAAAAATCAGCTGTTAATCCAATAGTTCTGGTAGATGGAATATGGTTTTGATTTTTTTAACAATAAATGTTTGTAGAAAGGGCTTATTACATAGCAGTGCAATGACAAAATGCAGTTATCCTGCCTTTTTTGTGATCTTCTAGGAGTAATTTTTTTGGTTTTGGCTTGGGATTAATTCAGTGTCGAAACAGAGAAACCCTGTGCATTTGCTTTGTGTAATTCCATACAAAAAACTTTTGTAAGGTATTTTATATCTATGTTTGAAGCTCAGTGAATGTTAAGTGTTTGATTTATATGTTAAACTTCCAATCGTAATAAATATTTTCTTAGCAAACGTCTAAATCGAAATGCGTATGCAAACAGTGCACATCAATTTCTTGTTCAGAATTTGATAATAAAATTACCAGAACTTTATTCTACAATTTATAGGGGGATATTTCTGCTCATAGAGGAAGTCTTCAGATTCCATAACGTTGGAAGTTTGGAATGATGAATGTTATGCAAAAATTCTAGAGAGAACCCATCTTTTCCATTACCTTATTTCTGCAGGCCGTTTCAGAACATGCAGGTGATTTCCATCGCAATCTGATCGTGATTGACTCATTTGCTCTAGGTCTTGTTGTGTCAGGCACAGAGGAGGTAAGAAGTGCTTTCCCTAGAGGATGAAGTGCCTAGTGTAGTGTGTGCATGGAAGGAGAGTCCCCAGCTCTGAGGTCCAAGCAGCCACGTGACTTTGTCTGAGGGCAGAAGTGTTGGGTGGTAAGAGGCTCTTTTCCCCTGAAGAAGTTTGCAGTCAAATGCCAAAGCCTAACTAGACCTTCTTCATTCAAATGAGTTTGCCTGTCTACATGTAGCTGATGGGGGAAAAAATATATGGGGTTTGGGATTGGAACCAAGAGGAGACATCAATGCCAGAAATGGAGAACGGAGATTGAATAACAGCTTTCTTTTTTTTCCTCCAGAATTGTGATCAGGCATCAATGTGTCCATAGGAGGATAAAAATGGATAAAATCGTGGTAAGAAGTAAAACTCTTTCTTTGGGTTTGAGGGATTTTATTGTTGTTTTGCTTTTGTGTTGCACTTACTGAGTAATTCTAACGTATTCAACGCTTGGGTTGCCAGAGGTGCCTGAAATCCTGTTCACCCTCACTTTGTTATCTCTGCTGTAAAATAGTGATGCCAGTAGCTTTGCATAGGCTCAAGAACGTGGCTTCTGAGCATCCTAGCTTTTTTGACAGAGCTGGCAAAAAGTTTTAACTGGATGGCTCTGTCCAGTAGCTTTAAGCAAGAGCGTTCTAAGGTGCGTATTGACTTAACGAAACAGAAGAGTCCTTCTGTCTATTTAAAAAGCTTTATTTTTACAAACTGTGGCAGTATGGCCTCTCAGACATATTAGTACATTAGTGATGTTTTCACAGGACGTGCTAATGCACCCATCTTTTGGGGATTCTTACCATGATTCTCAAACACCTGTACATGTCAAATCATTATGAAGTACTTTCTTCCTATTGTGGTAGACAGGTAATGGTAAATCTTAAACTGTCTGAAGCCTGGCTTGAGCAAAACCAGTGTCATCTTTCTTTTGAATGATTTAATCATTTATCAGCTGGTGTACTTGAAATACAGAATGAGAGCTGAGAATGATGATGGTGGAAGATGAGGATCCAGACGTTAAGTGTGAGGAGGGAGTTAGAAGACCTGTATGTGGCACCTGCACCTTACCTGACTTGTTTGTGATATGACTTCTGTTATCAGAATACAGCTCTGTGAAAGGAATTAAGAGGCACTTGAAAGTTTAAGAGTGAAAATGCATCCTTTGATCTTTGCATAGTTTCTGAAGCTTGTGTTTGTTTGCCTATGTCTAAAGCTACTACTATTCTGGTTGCGCTGAGCTGCATGATTGTTCTGATGTCAAAACATGTCTGAAATCCCCAACTAGGTATCTGTATTCCTCAATTATAGGAAAAGCACCTGATGGATGTGCTTTGAGAATATGTATTGTGCTGAGTACTGGCTGAAGTTTTAAAAAAAATATCTGTCCACAAAAAAACACACAAGGAGTTGCAGGTTGTTGCTAATCATCAGTGGTAGTGTTTGCTTATGATGCTGTCTATATGGTATACTGATATATGAGGGTTGCCTTTAGGAATAGTATGGATATGATGAAGTCATACTCCACAGTGTAATCCAAATTCCTCTTACTTTCTAGAGGACAAACTTGTTGAGACCCATGAAGTTAGCAGCTGCTCTTAAAAAGCTGAGGTCTCGTATTTTGAACCTCGGCTTCCTCATTTGCCGAACTGACATTTTGAGATCTTGTGAGGTCTGTGATGCTGAGCCTGTTTTCATTTCTTAATTTCTCTGCTGTTTCTACTCAGTGGATGAAGACAACTTAAACACAATAACAGTAGCCCCAGATTTCAGTTACTCACAGATACAACTAGCTTGTAAAAAAATTCCTCTTAGCACATTTAATTGAACAGTACTCAGCTGCACTCTGCAACCAACTTACGTGCCTATATTATGGTCCTGTTTATATGGCACACAGAACCTTAAGGCCTTCAAATATTTGCATCTGGTAGTTAAATCAAAACCGATTCAGGAGATGTACCCAAACTGTAGTTACATTTTAATTTCGGAGTGCTGGGACCAGCGTGTACAGACCAAGTAGAAGAAACTGGACACAGAAAGAAAACAAAAATACACTGTATTACAAAGGCAGGAAGAAGTATGTCAGGATTTTAAAATATCTGTGCAGGTGTTTACTGTAGCTGTCTTAGATGCAACCCCATTCCACAAATCAAGTGGACTTCCATTCCTCCTGCTTCAGGCCCCCTACCCCCACCCTCTACACACACTTCTCAGAAAGGAAGGCTGCATAAGCCTTGAAAACATCCAAATTCTTTGGCCCTGGAATACATGCTTCTGCTCTGGAATTACTGCAAATCAGTGCTACTTCATTGATTTCATTAGATTTTGCTGGCTTACACTGAATATGCCCCCTGCTGTTAAATAGTCAAGGAAAATATCTTTTCTGAAGAAATGACTATATCTGAAAAGAAACTGAGCTTGTTGATTGTCATACTTGGAAAATAAGAGCTACTGGGGCTGTGTTATTCTTTTCTCTAAAACTGTCCCGCTAAAAAGAATAAGGCACTAGATCAAAGATGATGCCATCTAGCTGCTCTGTAAAGCGTAGGAGATCAGTTACTTTTCAGTCAAATTATAAATTTTCAGATCCACGATTACAGAGTAGGATTGGGTTGGCAGGCAGCTGCTGGCCCCAGAATCTTTTGTGGTTAGCTCGTGCTGTGTTTTCTCATGGTGTATCTGTGACTGCTTGGAAGAGAAAGATGAGTCAGCAACTGAATGACTTTAAAGTGGTCGCTGACATTGTTTTCCACAGAAGGGATGTGACCTAGGTCAAATATCTTATTTCAGCTGGTTGAACTGCTCAATAACCTGAAGAATGCTGGCTCTTAAAAGTCTACAGTTCAAAGAAGTTTTCCCCACTCTGGTAGTCACTCTCAGTGTGACTTCTGAATGCATGCAGATCAGGAAAATCTGCTGGTTGTCTGCTCCATTATGAAAGCTTTCCTCTGTCCAACTTCTAAGTTAGTAGAACGCAAATAACTATTGTCCTGTGTATCACTGAAATGGTTTGCATATAACAATTCACATCTGGTATGTGTGATGATTTTTTTTCCCTACATAATGAAATTTAGTAATGCTCATCTGTGTGAAGGTCAGACTTTTCAGGAAGGATGAGAAAGCATGGAAGTAGATGAGTGTTTTAAAACTCTTTGTAAAAGTAGTTTTAAAAAGAGGGTCCTCGTCTGGTTGTGCATTCAGTATTCCCACACCAAGGGCATATTCCTTAACACTGAGTAGGTGGTCTTTGCCAAAGGCTGTTAGGCTTAACTCTTAGAAAGCTGGAGTACTTATTTTGAGAAAGTCTCCAGTAAGCAAGAGGAGAGCAAGACTGATGTGGTGTCTGTTACTGACCCGGTTGTTTTTGCCCCAACCACGTTTCTGTGTGAAGGCCTGCTATAGTTTTGCTTAAGAAAATGCCAGACAGTACTGATTTCTACCTGTTCAGATGCAGAATATTCCTTGATAAGGAAATCAATGTTGACCTCGTATAAAATGTTAATAAGATTTGGCAATGTCCACAAAAAACAAGGGTGCTCTTGTAATTTGATTTGTTTTCTCTCATTTGATGTAGTATGAATGTATGTGTAAAATACTTGAAAGGGACCTGGAAGGATCACTGAGACCAAGAAAATTCAAATGTTAAAAGATAAATGTCTGTAGGTAGCATTCCTCAAGTGTTCCTGCAGCAAGGGATCTGACTGGGCTTAAAGATGAGTTGTGAGTTGGAGAAAGTTGCTGCAGTTGTCTTGGCATGCAGGGTGGACACGTCAGCAGTGTGCGAGTGGGGAATGAGTGGGAGGAGAACAGCCCTAGAATTAAAGAGATCAGAGAAACGTTGTCTGGTTTAACCACAATTGTTTCTTTTTTTGTCACTAAGCTATCTCTTCCTAAATGATTCTAGTGCTCCCACCATAGGGCACTGTGATGGTTCCTTACTGGATATGACCGCGTGTGTGGATGTCTGGGATGTAAGGGCCACAACAGAGCTCGATTACCGTCATATCTGTGAAGCTTCCTCTTAGGGAGGCCCCTGTCTTAATCCCCCAAGTGCTGGCACAGGGTAGATTGAATTGGTGTTGGAGCTGCATGGCGTCCTCGGATGGCTAAACCGAGCCATGGAAACTCTCTGCTTGCAGAGCAGTTGCATCTCTTCAGAGGTTGTGCTGGTGAAAAAAGATCAGTCGGCAGGTTGTGTCTGTCCTCACACCGTCGCGTATTTATGTTGGCAAACCTTTGCTGCGTACACTCAGCCAAAGCTCATTACTGATGAACAGGATGATGTGGGATTTTTTCCATCTGCTGTCTTCCTAGTTTTGCTGATCTATGTAACAAGTTTGCTTTTAACTGTGAAGCATTGCACTCTCGCAGCTGATAGCAATAGCTGCTTACACAACTGTGATTTGATTACGCTACAGCCCTGTTTTTGAGTAATAGCTCAATCCACCAGAACAGAAGGTATCTTCTGCCAAGTACAAGAATTAATTGAGAGAAAAATTAGTGAACTTGTACTGAGCTTTTTGAACTTTAACATCAGATAACACTGGCAGAAAGAAGCTGGATCTCTTCCTAGTTGTGTGCAAGTCCGAAGGTCAGTCTGCGTTTTATCTGCGTGTTTTTTTGTTTTAAAATCTAACCCAACATTTTCAAGGAAATAGTTGAAAATAGAAGTAATTTTTGCAAGGGCAAATACTGGATTCTAGTTCACTTCTGGTTGATGTTTCTTCATAAAAGTTGTGAGTGTGTCAGCCCTTGTAAAATAAGTAACTAGCATGTGTTCTTGCAACTAAAAGCTCGATTGATGAATTTACAATAGCTTATAGCTGGCTTGTGCTATCTTTTGTGCTGTAACACAGTGTAATGTTTTGGGAACAGATAATGTATGCAGAAATACTGATTCCAAATATAAAAGAGGTCCTTAAGGCACAAATGTGATTTCTTGCTTCTAACTTCAAATGACTTTTTTGTAATCAGAGCTAGTATGTCTAACGGCTGATTGAGGATTAGCCTGATGTTGTGCCCAGCCACGTGCTTTTCTCTTAACTTCCTAGGCCTTTCTGTCGTAAAGGATGAAGTGCTTTGGATTCATTGGAATGAAAAAAGCAAACAAAAATATTAAGCACTTTACAGAACATAGCATGATTTTAAAAGTTAAATCTATGTGGAGGTGTTTTGCTGAATCAATTTTTTTCTGTTTGGACCATCGCAGAAATAGTGTTGCCTGTGAGGCATCTGGTTCCAGGGAATAATAATTAAAAAAAAAAAAAAGCAACATGCATGCATAATGCATTGTGCATTAGCCAGTATGACTGCGATTGCTGTAATCCTTTGGTGTACGCTCTAAAGCTGCACTGATTCCCTTGGCAGTTTTGGGCACTTGAGAGTTCTGCTCAGTCAGAGACTTAAATGATGTATTGCACCACACTTAAGCAGATGACCCCAGAGGCTTCTCCAACTGGGTGTTTTCAGATTCAAAGACTTTCCCAGCTGGATCTGCTACATGAACATTCAGAGTAGAGTGTCTCCACAGAAAGCGAGTTTGGAGCAAAGGCCATCAGTGCTGTAATCAAGCAGCTCAGCACATGGATTGAGACTTGTTCCAAGAAATGTTAGCAATGCTGATGATAAATTTGATCTGTTTGTACACGTCCCATGTTAGTCATGGGAAGTCTTCTCCATCACTAGTGCTGGAAAACTGCTCAAGTGTGCGATGAGAAGTTTTGTACGTGCAGCATTAGAAATGAAGAGTGCAAATATCTTCTTAGGGAAGAAAGCAATGAATTGTTAGACTTAAGCTAGACACTGGCTCGGGCGTTTGTAGTATAGGTGTACAGCTTTGGTTCTGGTGGCAGGAAGAATGCCTGTGGGGCCTGAGAGAACTGCTTACTGTGGAGAAGTTGAATATTGTGTATGCTGATAACCTGAACGTGTAGAGGTGGGAGAGAAAGGCCTTTTTCTAGAGCAGATGTCGGAAGCTCCTTAATTTCAGGTTAACCAAAATCTGGCTTATTTCATAACAGCTTTTATCTTCTGTGTTTTAGGAGCAGTTTATGGCTTGTCCCTTTAGATGTGTCCACTGGTCTGGATATATGTGCTTTTCTTTAGTCCTTTTTTTGTACTTTTTAGAAAGGAGTTCATTGGGTTTGGGAAAAATTGAGACAAATGATTCGTCACCTTAAAAGTGAATTTACTGGGGGGCAGAGAGGGAAGAAGACCTAACAACAAAGAACTGGAATTGTGTCAGCAAGGGGGAGCAGTAATTCTGGGTTTGGTACTGGTAGCGGTGCTTGGTATCAGCTGCAGGAAGGGCTGGAAATAATCTGACAAAATTGCTGTACCTGGAAATTGAATGGCTGCACACCTTACTAACTAAAAGATTTATGCTTACGTAATGCACTGAAGGTATGAAAATTATTACAGTTGTGTAGCCTGTATCTGCAAAAAAGGGCTGCCTTTCAAATGATGCTATAAAATGGTATTAGGGCCTGTAGGATTGCACCACTTAGTTCTGAAAAGGAAGTGACATGGATGAATACTATGCCTTGAGTATTTGTATGGCTCTAGTTGTCTTACTTCAGTATTTCTGTTCTAATGTGAGTGCTTTTCTGGAAGAACTGAGTCATGCTATTGCAGAATAAATTGTAATAATTACAGGAAACGGGGCTATAGAGTAAAGCTGTGATCCTTGCAGAGTTCTGCTTAGGTATTATTTTGTCTGCTTGTTTATACTGTGCGTAATGCATGTAATGCTAGGAAAAAAAAATCTTATTTACAAAATGATTGTATTTAGAGACATAGGAAATACAAAGAGTAATGTTACAGTAAGAGAGCTTTAGTCACATGGTTGAAGTGGGCTTTGTGTTTTCCATTTTTCAGTCCCATGTCTGTAATATTCCCGAGTTTGGAAATAGTTGGGATGCAGGTACTGTTATGGAGAATAGTATCCTGTGTGTTTTCTATTTTTGACAAAAGAAATGAGCCAGTAATTTACTAGACTGATAAAATGCACAGTAATGGTTAGTATCAGTGACAGTTGTGATTTCTCAGCTGGTGTAAAGATCTTCAAATTTATGCTGCTTTTTGAGTTTCCGCAGGTGGAATACCTACCTACGTCCTGCTCTTCCAGTATGTCCATTTCATCACAAAATGAATCTCTGCATGGCTGCCTTGCCTGGAGATGTTCATCAGGAACCCAGCAATGCCTTGTGTCTCTTTAACATAAATTTGCTAGCGCAGACATTGCATGCTAATTCCACATACATGGGTTTTCTCATCCCTGAGGGAGCAGACTGTCTTATCAGAAACAGAATGACCTTCCTGTCAGCATAACAGATTTATTAACTTCCAAGAATCTTGTTTTGGAACCTCCTGCTGTGTTGTGAAGTTCCAGATGGCAAAGCACAAGAGCATGGCAGCAATTTTATTTGCCTGCGAGCTCCCCCCACTTCCATTAACTGACTTGTCTTTGTTATAATTTCTGAGTGTCCAGGTACAGAAGCTTTGCAGCAAAAGGCTTCCTTGTTACAGCTAAATAACGGCGATCACTGCCTTATTTACTTCTCAGTCTTGCCTTTTTTCCTCCAACTGCTCAACAAAATAGGCAGCTTAGGTTGGTTAGAGATACGAAGGATGTTGCAACTGGATTTAGCGCTGCAGCCAAAATGGGTTATAAAAACATTGTGCAGAGTTCTGCTGCTAAAAATAAGCATGCATTGAGTTGGGGAAAATGCAGGGAGGCTGTATAAGGTCAATCAACACAACCTTACACGGCTCTCAAAACAGGGAAAATCTACCCCCAGTGCCCACGTGTTTTTCAAGAGTGGAGTCCTGCTGTGTATCGGGTGAAGCTTGTCTGATTTTTCCCTCCTCGGCCCATTTGGTTTTCTGCTGTGCTTCCCTGTGTTCCCCAGGCTGTTTCTGGCAGATTCTTAGCTTGTTTTGTTTTTTTTTTTTTCTTGCATCGTTCTTATCAGGCAGTGTACCAAAATGTCATAAATAGTACTGTCTCACACGTATTTAGCAGGTCATTTATTTATACGTATTTAACAGCAGTTCAATCTAGACATACATTACCAGATAAGCTTTTATTTTTTTTTTAAAGAACGTTTCTTCCAGAAAATGGAAGTCTAGGAGGGTTTAGTAAGTAGGATAAATCTTACTTCAAAAATCACAGAAAGGGCAAAGTTGTTTGTTCGGTTGTTTTTTTTTTTTTTCTGGAAATTCTCTTCCCTAGTGAATTTATTTTTGCTTCCTATGAAAAAAAATCAGTTACTTTATTTATAGAAGATAAATTATTTTCCAAATGGGGCTCAAGACCTATATCTAGTGAATCAGGATTTTTTCAGGTGCATTTCTATTTCTACATTAAATCTTACAAGTGCTTCTTCAACACAAACAAAAACCCCAACCCTGTACACTGAGATCTTTCCCCAGGCTGTGGCAATAAGGGAGCTGACAATCATTCACTTCAATTAAAGATGGGAGAACACGCAGAGGGGAAAAACATTAAGTAGTTTAGCAGGTCTTAACAAAACTTGTAGCACGTCCTCTGAATTGCGCCCCTGCCATCAGCAACCTAAAGAGCTTTTGCTTCCCATCCTTATGCTTGTTATTCTTCCTTCTTCATTTCACTTGGAAAATAAAATTGGACCACAAGCTTCTGGGAATCAGAGCTGCTATCCTGCTTTGTTCTCTAAAATGGTTTTTATATTCAGAGTTATAAGAAATTGCAATAAAATAAAAAAAATGAACAACTTGCTTGCTTTTGTCATATATTTGTAAGTGGCGGTGATTATCATGTGATGCTTTCTTAAAGCTTCATATTCCAATGGATTTAATGAGCACACAGGAGCCAGATGGCACACCATATTTTTTTTGAAAACATTTTAGAGCGCATGACAGACAACTGATGGTGACAGCAGAACTTGACTGAGGTGTCTGCAAAGCAAATGCGTGACATGTTGCTATTAGAGCAGAATAATT
Source organism: Centrocercus urophasianus (assembly GCF_019232065.1). Taxonomy (NCBI): domain Eukaryota; kingdom Metazoa; phylum Chordata; class Aves; order Galliformes; family Phasianidae; genus Centrocercus; species Centrocercus urophasianus. The sequence continues at coordinate 4,850,168 of NW_024884889.1, read as the reverse complement.
GTTTGTGAAAGGCATCCTCAAATTGAGCAATGATTTGATAAAGTAAACAGGAATGAGTTCTGCTGTGTAAACACTGCACACTGCAGACGTGTTACCTGCTTGTATGTAGAATGCCTTAAATTGTGATCTGAGTGGAAATGGATGATGCAGAGTTGTGTGGTGCAGTGGTAGTCAGTCCTGATTTAGGCAGTTTTGCATGAAAACCTTCAGTCTGTAGGCAATATTATGGGGGGAAAGAAAAAAAAAAAAAAGATTGTGGATGATAAAGATAACCACTTGATTTTCCTGTAAAACAGAGAAAGGGAAATGTTCTTTTTCCTTCTGCCTAGTAGGAAGAGGGAAGTAAAGACAGAAAAGCAATGGACTTTCACTGTTACAGTGAAGGTTGGTTGGAGCTGCAGACACATCATAAGAAGTCTTGTTGCAGAGAGTAAGCTGGGAGGAGAAGCCAGCTATCTGGTTTTGGGAGATAGCAGGGTCTCTGATAAACATCTGGTCATTGCTTATGCACCTTCTCTGGCACAGCGGCTGAACTGAGACAGAGGAACGCTAGCTTGACTTTCCTCAGAATATGCATTATTTCAGCTAAGCAATTATGTGAAAGGTAAACCTTTCAATTTTTGTTAACAAAATAAATCAAAACACGGACAAATGTCCTTTTTTTTCCCCCTTCTTTTCCTAAAGATGCACTTATTTATGATTTTTTTCTGCGTAATTTTCAGTGCTCTTCAGAAATTTTCTTTTGTTAGCACGTAGTTCCCTAAAAAAATGTGCCCTGTTCAAGCAGTGGTATTTGAATGTTGTGTTTGTTGAAAGAAATAGGATGGGCAGGGAGAAGCATTTCCTGTGTTCAGTAATAAAGAAAATGATGACAAGAAACTGGATGATAAGGGGAGTTGAGCTCTGGCAGAGTTTATCCACAGAAGGCTGGGAAGGATCTTATCGCTGTAGTACGTGGAATACACTACGTTCTGCATGTTCAGTACAAAAGCAGTACAAAACCTTACAGAGAAAACTGAGGCAAGCAAGGATAAAAACAAAAAAAGTACTTAAAGTATGTAAATGAAATTGTTCTGTTCTGGAAAAACAACTCAGATTCCTGTAACACCCTGCAGGTGCATCAACTTGCATCACCTTTTTACAGCCAGCAGTAATCATAGTGTGGTCAAGACATATCTTCTATACTCATCTTCTAAGTTGCTCTTTTTTTCCCCTTTGCAGTTACTCGTTTTATAGAAAATATTAAATATTAAGTGTATGTTTATGTAGACCATAACACTTCCTTCTGGGATTTCAGGACAGTAGTTTGTGCCATCTACAGGTTTTTGTAAGCCACATGTCAATTGTTTGGATGGGCAGGGGTGGTCATCAGAAGTTAGAAATGGGCTTCTAGGAGAATTTTATAATGAACTGTGCTCTGGAAAATCCATACCTATGGAAAATGATTAAAACTATTGAAATAAGGTATGTGTTTTATATAAACAGCCATCACTTCATCTGGTATGGTCCGGAGACGCCAATAGATTAGTTCTTGCCAAGAAAACTAATTGCTTATGTTTGGATTTGTTTTGTTATTGTATTTTTTTTTTCTTTTGAAGGACAATATTCACTACAATAGATAAATTAAAGAACGTGCCAGCAGTCATCTAAAAATAGCTCTTCTTATCTTTAATAACGTACTTTCTACCTCATTAAGTCAGCTGATTGGGTATTATTATGCTTTACTACTCTAATGCTCAATCATTGGAAGGAACTACAACAGCCAAGTTCTGTATCTCTCACAAGGAGATGAAGTTCTCAGCTGCTTAGTGAAATGTATGAACAGGATGAAATGACAACAACATACTTCTGTGAGGAGATGAGATACAAAGCTAGATTAATTTAGGACAATCTGATAGAGAAAATTGAATGTCAGGAATTGAGTTCCTTGAAAGTTTTCTAAGTATTACTATATGTGTTTCAAGCTGTAAAATGGGTAACAGCTGTAAAGAATATTATCTTTGACATTTCCCATAATGCTGGTGAAGATAAAGGAGGTGAGCAGTCTGTGAGATAGGAGTGGTTGTTGCTGTCACTATCACAGTTGCTATTTATTATGGACCGTGTTCAACACTCACTGCTGGCAAATCACCAGCTGAAGTTCTGCCAGTGTAAGTCCTGGTTAGGATCACAGGTATTTGCAGTTATGGGGGAAATGGCTGCATAGACTCCTGATTGGCTGCTTTCTGTCAGCAAGTACATGTGCCACCTTAAACCAGGTATTCTTCTGCCTTATTAGTGCTAATCTTGCAAACGTTTTCATGATCCTACTCTGAACAATCCTGCAAAATAGGTGATACTAATAAAAAAAAAAAAATAGCTTAATGTCATTATGCCTTCAGTTTCCTGGTTCACACAGCCTGTGGTCTCTTGCTATTCATGCATGCTACAGGTTTCTGAGTAGATAGCAAGAGAAATCATGAAAGTATTTCACTTCTGTATCCTATTGAGTTCAGTTAATTTTTTCCACATTTATTAACCACTTCTTTCTTTTTGCTCCTTTCTCCTTGCTGTCATCTCACAACATCCCAGTTTCTTCCCTTTTCCCATCAGAACAAACTTGAAGACACAGTGAATACAATGCACTGAATGGAAATGTGAATAGATGCAGAAATGAATTTTGCTGCATTACCAGGACCAGTGTGGGCAACAATGCCAAGTTATCCATACCCTGCGTGGAGATTCAATACTTGAGGTTGTGGTTAGTGTGATAGGTCAGGGTAGGAATAACTCAGCATCACAGCGTGATGAGAACGCTGGCTGTTCAGAATGTTTTGCTGTTAGTGCTAATGCTGACAGCAATTTTCTGTAAGCATATGAACTGAAACCCAGTTGTGTTTGCTGATAAATACTTATAAAAAATATTCGTTTTATCAGCAATTGGAATGCTATCCAAAGAGGTTGTTGCAGGATAAATTCTTTGCATCATTGCCATAGATGTTATCTTGCAGCAAATACAAATATGTAGCGAACGTGAGTAGGGATGAGCCAGAACGAGAAAGATGAGACGAGGAAGAAGTGGAGGAGACCGATGTGTTCCCTGGCACTGCTCTCCTCACTGTGGAGCTGATGTGTTGAGGGAGGCAAGACGTTTCTGGAGGTACAGTGAGCTGCCATCTCTGCAGTGCTTCCTGAATGCCAACTTTTAAGACGGGGTGTGGTAGAGGGGAGTTGTTTTTATTTAACGTGTAACATGCTGCATGACAGCCCTGGGAGGGGCAGAAGGAAGGGATGCAGCTCCTTGATGCCTGGGAGGAACTTTGTCACAGACCTCAGGAGTGAAATCAGCTCAGGTGTGAAATGAGGTGGTTGCTGTGGGGAAACCTGTTTGGTCAGGAGAGTTTGACAACAGCAGGGACTTGCGAGAGCCTCTCATGACTTTGTTCTGAGCGTGTTTTGCTTGAGATGTGAGGCTTCACAGAAGCATGGCAAATAAGGGGAGTGTGTACTCCTGTATATGTTGAGAAAGCGCACCTAATCATGCAAAACCATCCAATATTGGAATGACACAGCTCACTGCTTAGAGCACACTGAAAGCACCACAGGGGTTTCGGATGGTCTGAAAAAACAAGAAGAAATAAAGCAGTCTTCAGTAGTAAAGTTGACCCATACAGTTGAACTGCTGCGGCTGGCACAAATGCCGCGAGCAGCGCTTCATGACTATAAGCGGCGCCCACGGCTGAGCGCGCCGCCCTCTCTCAGCCTTCAGCCCCGCACGGCGCCGCCCCCGCGGCCTTTGGGACGGGCGCCTCCCGGCGTGCCCCGCTGCTCCTGGGCGGGCTTTGCTCGCGCGTGGGCGCCATCTTGAGCCCGACCGCCGGAACCGCGCTGCGGAGCCCCGCCCCGCGAGGTGAGAGCGGAGCTGCGCGGCGCGGGGTCACGGGGGCGTGAGGGGGGAGCGGGCGCTGCGGGCGCTGCGTGCTGGCCTCGAGAAGACGCTGTTGCTCGGAGAAAGCTTGGTCTTTGGGGATTAAGTCGCAGCTCCGAAGGATATGGTGTTTTTTACTTTATGTGTGTCAAAGCATGCACGCCTCCTGTAAACAGCTGTTTAACGCACCAGGATGTGAAGCGTTCCTTCTGAAAGCACAGAGCCTTTTCCTTTCCCACAGGAAGGGCAGGATGATGCTTTTCCTTCCTAAGACTGGAAAAAAAGCCATGGAACCAGCGCTGAGGGCTCTGTGTGCTCAGACATCTTCAGAGCTGTTGGGTTTTTTTTTTTGTGGAGGTCTGACTGCATCCATCAACAGTGTGAAATATCTCACTGTAGTTAATCCCAAAACTGTTTCTGAGGCTGTGGGTACAAAGAGTAAGGTGACACTCCTAACTTCCTGGGAGATTTTTTCCTAATTACGGATATCCATTCAGAAGCGACCTGGACAAGGCCCTGAGTGATGAGACACAAACTGGCATTGCTTTGGGCAGGGGAATTAGATGAGATGGCTTCCAGAGGTTCTTCTCAACCTGGCATCTGTACAGGCTGGAAGAAGTGGTCCTTGAAAGCAGCCTTGTGAGAAGGACCTGGGGGTCCTGGTAGATGAAAAATTTAATATGAGCCAACAGTGTGCTCTTGTGGCTTGGAAAGCAAATGGTATCCTGGGGTCCATCCAAGAGGGGTGGCCAGCAGGGAAGGGAGGTGATTGTTCCCCTCTACTCTGCTCTTGTGAGGCCCCATCTGGAATACTGTGCCCAAGTGTGGAGCCCCCAGCACAAAAAAGACAGGGAGCTGTTGGAGAGGGTCCAGAGGAGGGCCGCTAGAATGATCGGGGGACTGGAGCATCTTCCTTATGAGGACAGGCTGAAGGAGCTGGGCTTGTTCAGCCTGGAGAAAAGAAGGCTGCGGTGCGACCTCACTGCAGCCTTTCAATACCTAAAGGGAGCCTACAGGAGGGGAAGCAACTCTTTGAAAGGATTGATAAGTGTAGGATGAGGGGAAATGGTTTTAAGTTGAGGAGGGGGAGATTCTTTACCCAGAGAGTGGTGAGGTCCTGGAACAGGCTGCCCAGAGATGTTGAGGATGCCCCGTCCTTGGAGGTGTTCAAGGCCAGTTTGGATGGAGCCCTAGGCAGCCTGGTTTAGCATTAAATGTGGAAGTTGGCAGAGGGGTTGGAGATTCATGATCCTTAAGGTCCCTTCCAACCCAGGCTATTCTGTGATTCTGCAATTCTGTGTATATAAGAGAGTGGTTAGAACATAGAAGAAAAGAGAACATTGTTGCAACAAAAAGACAAGATCTTCCCTGAGTCTGCGTGGTTGATTCTGTGAAAGAATCGCTCAGATTAGAGAAGACCTTATAGATCAACAAGTCCAACTACAACCTAACCATACTACCCTAACTCTAACAACCCTCTAAGTCATGTTCCTGAGCAGAATTGATCCCTCGAGGCGGAAAACTCAGACTGAGACTTTGTTTCTAATGAAGTAGGTCATTAAAATGCAGCTTGGTTGTGCCTCTAGTCTGCTGAGGCAATAAGAGCTACAGTTCTTGGGTGCAAAACCTCTAGGTTAGTTTGTTGCAGACTAGCTACCTAATGTGAGTACCGGAAAGATTAGCCTTCCTAATGAGACTATAGTACCTGTTTTTCTCACTGAGAAGTAGTCTTTTCACAGCGCATCTTTTTGTATGTGTTCTTGAGATAGAAGCATCTATCTTCTTCCTGCTCCTAGGGATCCAACGTGCCAGCTGGGAAGCAGGCACGTGGATTGATTTCAGGCACTTGTGATCATGTTCTAGTCTGTAAATGGATGGGCTGCTCCCTCTGGCAGATTTCAGTCTTCCGTAACCAAAATCTGTCAGAGCACCCAGTCATTTTCTGGTCTTCTGTGGCTGAAATCATTACACGAAGAAAGGAATTGATAGTGTCTGTGTATGTGCACGTGCAGTTTTAGTTAAAACACATCAAAAAGGGCATAATAGAACTAAATAAGGAAAAGGGTAGGGTGACAGGATTTCAACAGCCTCTGGTAGAATATGGGATGGCTTCCACATGTCTGAGAGTCACTAAGTATACCTGGAAGAGGATACAGGGGATATGGTAGAATGCTGAAGTGTAGTCTCTGAAGTTGCGGGCAGAAAGGGGAAGACACAAGGAGTGTTCTCTAATCAGAAAGCCATTCAAACATAAAACGAAGTACTTTTCCACAAATAATGAAACTCATTGCCTCGAGATATAATAAAGGCAAAGTATAATTGGGTCAAAAAGGATTTATTTAAATGTATGGAAAAGAAATTCGTTACTTTGCTTGTATCCTTCCTTTGGCTCAAGAAGTCCCTAAGCAGCTGATGATTGATTTGTAGAGATCGCAAATTAAAATCTCATTCCACAGGAGCATGTTTTTACAGTCCTGCCTAAACATCTAAGCCAGCTATTTCTGAGTCATTTGAGATTTCAAAAAGCATTTTCTACCTTCAAATGTAGAAAATCAAACAAACAAACGCTAAGACTAGTGGCAAAACATAGTATTGTGTGATGGAACTTAGTTTTAACCTGCTGTAAATATAGTGTTATCAAATCATGCTCCAGAAGTGTTTGCAGTTTGGGTGTCCAGCACAGATACATAGCATGGAGAGAGACCTCGAGGCTGAATTTAGTGCTAGAATACTACAGAAACAGTATAATTACATCCACTGTGCTGGCTTTGAATAAACAGCTGAGTGATACCTTATGGTTTTTAGATATGTAAATCATGTATTTCCTCAAATTCTAGACTACATGCATAATTATTTTTTCAGATATAATTAAAGTGGTGTCTACTTTACTTCAGCTATTTATTTTTCCATGAATAAAATTAAAACAAAATCACGACTTTTATAATTCTGTGTTACAAAATGCTGCAATCAATAAGGATCATGATATTGATAAGAACAGTTGTTGTTCTCTGCAATGTTGGGCCTGAAACTCACGCTTTGTTTGCAATTTGTGGATTATTTTTTTAGGATGAGCAAGGTTTGTGCCATTTTTGGAGGATCCCGAGGAATAGGAAAAGCTGTAGCAGAATTATTGGCACAGAAAGGATGCCACCTGGCAATTATTGCTAGAAATCTTGAAGTAGCCCAAAATACTGCATGCGATCTTGGTGGTATGTATACTGCTGGCTTGCAATGATTTCTTCACTGCCAAATGCATAGGTAACTTGTGAAAGTTGTAAGTCATTAAATGAACTGTATTGTTTAAATAGATGAGGAAACTGGGAGCAGAGGGGAAGTCATTTCCTTACACCTTTGTTTCCACAGTACTCTTTGGGAATAGTGAATATGTTGCAATTCAGATCGTGCAGGTAGAATAGATTCAAGGAGTTGTTCAAGGTTGCAGCAGGGAGTTGGGGGGAATTGAGTCATCCGTGGCTCCTGAGCAAGCTAAAACAGAGACCAGTCAGATCATGCTGAAGTTCTGACTTCAAAAGGCCCGAAGTATGATGAGACTTGTCATGTAACGAATTAATACAGTTCTTGAAAATTGTGCTGATTTAATTCTCTGCAGATGAAATGGGTTCCTCAGGTTACAACTAGTTCAACATCTCTTTTTTTTTCAGTTGAGTCTATAAATTTTTAAGATTTATGAATTGCAAACTTCTTTCTACTGTTATCATCACGTGCCTTTATTTCAATGCAGCTGGCCATTTGGCACTTAGCTGTGATATATCCAGAGAACAACAAGTCCAACGCGCTTTTGAAGAGATACAGAGGAATTTAGGTCCTATAAACTACTTGGTTAATGCAGCTGGGATCAACAGGTAAGTTATTAGTTAGTGTGGTATTCTGCTCATTGATCGTGTTTAACTATGAGTAAATGTGATCATTGAGGTTGTACAGTGAGCTCACGTGTGGCTTTTGGTCTGTTTGTCAGGGATGGCTTGTTACTGAGAACCAAGACTGAAGATATGGTATCCCAGATTCACACAAACCTTTTGGGAACAATGCTGACATGTAAAGCTGCTGTAAAAAGTATGATTCATCATCAAGGAGGTGCTATTGTTAATATAGGTAAATTGCTCGTCTCATCCCATTGAATCATATGGAAAGTACTTTTCTGGAATGGTCTGGCATGTGCAATGTTGAAATGTTGCTTTTTGCAATTGCCTGTTTTCTTTGTATTTCTTCCTGTGTGTAGCATTTCTTTATGAGTCCTCATCCTTAAACGAATTTCAGCAACTTCTGAATGTTGCTTGACAGCTTGTTTCAATAATAAACACCTAAGAGATTAAATATTTCTGAAACAAACAAACAAACCAATGTTACCATTCCTTATCAGGGGACTTTCAGTTGCTAAATCTACCAACTTCTGGTTATAAGAACTAAATTGGTGTGGTAGTTCCTATTTTTTTTTCCAATGGTATTTTTCCATTTTACTTTCCTGATCCCTGTTCCTCCACATAGATATGCACTTATCATAAAAATCACAGATAATCGAGGGATCTGCTTATTGCAATAGACAGTAATGTGCATTGAGTAATATACTTTTAACTCCTTTTCCTTTAATCTCATCTTCTATTAAAAATTTAAAGCTGAAATAACAAAGCTATTAGATTCTAACCTCTTCCAATGTTGTTTCATTGTAGGAAGTGTTGTAGGACTTAAAGGCAACTCTGGTCAAAGCATATACAGTGCTAGCAAAGCAGGAATAGTTGGATTTTCACGTTCTCTTGCTAAAGAAGTAGCAAGAAAGCAGATTCGAGTCAACGTGGTTGCTCCAGGTTAGTTTTTGGGAAGTTCCTATATCTCCACTGCAATAAGTGAGTGGTCTTCAAGCCTGCTAGATATTTGATGTACTCTGAAAGTACTTAAGACAAATTACTATTTTTTTTCTTCAACCTTTGTAAGTAAGCGAGGCTTTTTTTCTGTTTTATTTTTTCCCTGGTTTAACATACTATATATTCCTTTACAAAACACTGTCGTTTTTCCAAGGGAACGCTGAGAAACTCAGGAGCATGTGTCTACCTGTTCTTCTATCCACATTTATGTAAAAAATGGTTTTTTTTCTTTGTTCATCCTTCAAAATCTGCCATCCTTACAGATGGAAGAATTAGAAATAGCTATATACAGATAGCTACCTTTGTGTAAAGAATGCTAAAGAATGCTGCTAAAGAATGTTTATTTGTTATTAGAGGAACATTAAAGAGCATAAGAAGCTGCCTTGAAAACATCCCTTTCTTTCCTTTTAGTAAACAGAGATGGTCTGGAAAGAAAGTTTATGAGGATGGTTTCACAGGACAGTCTGTTCCAGGCAAACCACCACCCTTAAGAAAAAAACCTCGTGTGTCTTGTCTGACATTCTGTGCTCTGAGTTATGTGTGTACTCTGCTGCTCGCCTTGTGCTGCTGTGTCTTTCAGACTTCCCCAGTTCAGCTCCTGAACCAGGCAGGAAAAATATCTTGCCTTGGTTAGTGAGTTGAACAGCTGACAGGGGAGATTTATACAGCAGAAAGCGAAGCTGAGACATCTTCTTAATGGCAGAAGGACAGTAGATCTTCTTTGTGAAACTGCAGCTTTTGTGAAGGGAAATGCAACAGTGGGAAAATTAAATCTCAGAAAATTCAAGTTGTGAAGTGTTGTCCTTCAAAACTGTAGAGAAATATCCCTCTGAGAGTTATAACAGGAGAGTTATAATAAAAATTCTCAAAGTGCTGGAATAAGCTCTGGAATTCAATGGAAGCACTTGGCACAGTAGGTGTTTCTTGTTAGGGATCTCACCCCCATGTCTTTTTTTAATTGTGTATGTTTTGATGGCACGTTGACTTGTTGTCTTTCAGAAAAGTCACAACAAGTTTTTTGAGTGCATAAAAGTTACTTTTTTTTTTAACACAGATCTCGTTATGTCAGTGCTTCCAGAACTATGTTGTTGGGTAGGGAAAAAATTTGTTCTTGGCTACAACGTGATGCAGGCTGACTTCTAAGACTTCAGAGAATGCTTGCTGGGGACGGTCATGTTGGAGGTTTCAGGGGAAACTCCACTGGGAAAATTTAATTGGAAATTAGGTTACTCTTCATGTTCTTCCTATCTTAGGTTTTATTCACACAGAGATGACTGCTCATTTGGAAGAAGACAAGCTGAAGAAAGCAATTCCCCTTGGAAGATTTGGAGACCCTCATGAAGTTGCACAAGCTGTTTTATTTCTCCTGGAGTCCCCTTATGTTACAGGCAGTACTCTAATTGTGGATGGCGGCTTGCAGCTTTTGATTTAGATATTACCTTGAATAAATACCTGCTTAAATGTCAAGTGGGTAACATACACATGCTAATTAAGGAGGGGGAAATTAGTCTAAGATTCATGTATGCAATTGACTTGATATTCTTTAATCAGATAACTAATTTGTTGCAGTAAAGTCCGACAGGTATGCTTAGCTTCCTGAAAGAGTCCATTTGGTTGTATGAAGTTTGCATATGCAACAATGCTAAAAAGGTCTGCCTTTGGTATGGTGATAGTTATAAATAACTTCCTGATGCATTTTTAAAGCACTGGTTTTATCAAGACACGTTTTCCAGTTTGGAAACGGAGTAGAGATTTTAATCTGAATTATTGTCTTACACAAAGGTGAATAAAATGTTTATTTGCTGCCAGTTACGATTGCAGTTCTTCATGTATGTTGAAGACTGTGAACCACATGGTTTTTTGATTCTTATCAGTCAGTCCCTACAAAGTGGCAAAGAGTTTCCTTTGTTTTTTTGTTTGTAGCAGGAACTCCAAAGGCAGAAGCTTCTTGGTCTCCAGAGTTCCTGAATTGCCTTTACAAGGTGTAATTATATGCCATATATTTTTATGGGAAAAAAACTATGCAGTTCCATCCTTAAATGTATGTACAGTGATTAATTAATTCAGTAGCACTTAATTAGATTAAAGGACCATTAAAGGTCAGTAGAGTTGCTAATTTAGTAATTTTCTGAGTTCCAGCTGCACAGACACTGGTCACTGGTGAATGGTATGGTTGCAGGCCTTGCTGCATGGAAGTCTTTTCACAGGCTCAGTGCATGCTGAGAAGACAAGTATTCCTTTTGAAGTGCAAAGTGGTGCTGTGTGTCTTCCTCTGCTCGGTCCAACTGTGTTATGTTGACACTCTTTAACATGTATATATAGTCAATAAAGTAGCCATTTATTTTACTCGAAGCAGCTTTTGAAGCAAGGTAATTATTCAACTGTAAATGATCTTGGACGTTGCTCTCTTACTGAAAAATTACCAAGAGGTTGACCTCAGGCTTTTCTGTTGAGATCAAGTAATTTTTGGTATTTGATGTTTTTATCTTCTCTGAAGAAAACTGCAAATGTGGTTTAGGATTTTCTCTTAGCTCCAATGTTCTTTGCATCGTGATCCAGATGTTGATTCAGCTTTTGAAATTTCTTCCCATCTTGGCACAAACTGAAGTACAGAAAGCAGAGATCTCACTGATGATAACTTTGAGTCTTTAAAGTCTGAGATTTTCTTCATTTGTGTGGCTGGGAAGTTTTGTCTTTGTGCCAGAAGAGAGCGCATTTTCAAGCTTCTCACAGGTATTCGTACTAGGAAATAACAGAAGGAATGGTTGTGTTTTCAGGGAGTTTTACAATTGTTTGTGTTGCTTTTGGAATGCAAAATATCAGTAAACGTTGACCTTCTTGGAGGCCTTATCTTACTGATACCTCTGATGAGAGGTGGTGCTGCTGTGAAAAGCTGTGTTTCCTATGTGTCTGCTCCAAAAATCTAACTGCTAATTATGTTTCTCTTTGATAGGAGGAACTGGCCAGAGAATAGTTGAATTTCTTCAGACAGCACTGAAGGTGAAGGGCAGCTGGTACTGCCATTTTTACTAGTCAAGCCATCAGTCATATGTTGGTAACTTGACTGCTGCCCATACTTGCCCTTCATTTTTCACATTTTTTCTAAAAACATCCCAAATACGATATAGGACCTGACTGAAGTGTTGCTTGCCTTTTTAAAATGCATTTTTACTCTTCCAATCTGGAATTCAGAACTGAAGACAATATGAAAACAAGAATTCATTTCACAGTTTACTGTGTACGACTAGCCTGAAAAGCAGTACTTGTTATTTGTCAGGCCAAGTTTCTGTCTGGCCTGGTGTGCTGTTTCAGACAGTGGAACTAGTGAGCATGTAGGGTAGGTAACAGATGAGGTATGTGGTGATGTCCCTGTAGAGCTCTCTATTGAATGTGTAGAACAGACATTCAGATTTTCCATTTTGGGCATCTAGCATTTATGCCAAATTGCATAAAAAATATTTTGGTGTCTCCTTCGTGTGAGCAGTTCTTAAATAGGACAGTGTGCTTGACTGACTTAGCATGATTTTGCATTTGAATTGGAAAACTTCAGCCTACTCTCTTACTAGTAATACAAAGTTTCTCTGATTCCATTCCTAGTGGAATTGAATGATTTATACTCTGATTCATGTGGTATTTTTTCACCTGCTATATTTCTTAAAACTCTTTATAATCTTTTCATGGAATCATTAAGGTTGGAAAAGACTTCTAACATCATCTGTCCACCTACCACCAAAATTAACCCCATTAATTACTTTAGTTAAGTACCAGTATTCTGCTTCCTTGTTAGTTTAGAATGAACTCTTATAGAAATTCCCACTATTCCAACAGTTTCTGCAGTATTCCTCCAAATTTCTTTATTCAGGCATGTATTGAAACTTCGCCTCAGCATCTGATTTTGGGAGTGCTTTAAAGCAGGCTGCTATCCAGGGCTCGAGTTCAACTTATGTTTTGTTCCAGCTCTGTTCTTCTGCCCCAGTGGCACCTTTGTGTCACTGATGCCTGCATGGCCTGTCACCACCTCCCAGAATTTCTCAAGAGACCTCTGAGACATGTTTTGAGGGTGGCTGCTTTTGTAGCTGTCATTTAAGTTGCCATGCAGTTCCTCTTTAAATGCAACCTGCTTTCTGACTCACCCATAATTCCTGCCCTGTGATTTTCCTTTCAGCTAGGTTACTGTTTCAGAAAGGATAGATATAATACTGTCCTGCAGTATTTATTCCTTTATAAAACTGCTCTTCTATTGCCTTTACATTCGATTAAGTTTACGTTTTGTATGTGATTTGCATGTTCTCTGTTTTAGTTGAACTCTGGAGGGCATTGCAGGCCTAGCATGTTAATTACTTCTCTGCTTTAGGGAAGATAATGGACTAGTTGTGGTTTTTTGCTTTGTTTTGCTTTGTTTTGCTTTTCTCAATCAGTGAATTCTTATTTCCACTTCTCTTCAGAAATGTGTTTGCATCTGTCTGTGTCTGGATTTTCCTGATTTATAGGCACATACTGCAGTGGATTATCATCAGCAAAAGCTTCTAACAGGACATGTAATGTTGGTGATGGTGGTTTTTTTTTTTTTTTTTGGTTTTTTTTTAACTACTGCAGCTTGTAAATAGGAGATGTAGGGAGGAACAGTTTTTGCCTAGTATTGTTGTCCACGTGTGACATCCCATGAAGATATCCCATTTCAGCCTCCTGAGGGCAGTCTATCCCATGGTATTACTAGGTCGGAATTTGGTTAATGTATCTGCACTGTTCTAGGAGAGTGTAGATACAAAGGCCTGCGTAGATACAAAGTTGATACTGGTGTCACTGTTACCAATTTCGTAAAATCCATGTCCTGAACTGTTCAGGGGTGTAGGGCTTGATTTTGAAAAATAAATGTCAGTTTATTGAAATTGAATTATTTCAGTGTTGAGTTCAGTGAAATTTGAATAAGAGGTGGATATCTAAATCCCCACTTTCTAAGTGTCTTGACTACATTACTATCCACAGTTAAAACACATATTGCAATGATCCTCTCTCGCTGTTGATCTGTTTTCCTCTTTTGATGTGTTGCATAGTTTGAGAGCTTGTATTGCATGAAACTGAGGGGATGTTGCCTGTTGCAGTTATGTGGCTGATTTCATTTTATTTTATTTTATTTTATTATTTTATTATTTTATTTTTTTTTTTTTTAAGTATAATGCAGTTCATTTAAGTAAAGCTGATGAGAACAGAACTTTTCAATACCAGCTGCACCACAGGTAATGAATCAGTGCTTGAAAAGATGGGGCAGATGTAGTGGTGGAGAGAAGTCTTTGGCTGTGCTTGTTGCTTGAAGTCAGAACTCTGCTAAAGTCCAGACTATATTGTATTTTCATCACAATATGCTCAGCTTCTGACTGTAGGTTTTACTGAAGGTTCCTTTTTGCTGTAGATGGTAACTGAGTAACAGAGGTTGCCTGTTCTTTGACTGACATCTTTAGGTAAGCATGACATGTTCTAGATGATTAACATGCAGTGAGTTTTATTGATGAGAAGTGTTTTATTCAGTAGTATTTAGATGAAGCTGTCCAGGAAGAACTGATTGCATCGCAGAAGTAATAAGCTTAGTTTTTACCTATAAAGAACATTGCATTTGAGCTCCCCTTACTGTGTTATCTTTTGTAAGCAGGAGCTGCATTTCTGCTACAGGAACTGCTGAGCAATGCTCTGCTATGTCAGCTTTCTCGACTAACAAATCGAGCTTAACGCCACCTACAGGAGTTTGGTTCTGAATTCTGACTTGACATCATCTGAACGCTGACGCAAGAGCCCTGGCAATGCACTCATCAGTTTGTTTTTTTCCATTTACTGTTCTGCATTCTTGTTTCATCTTAGATCTGAATGTTGCTTGCCCTGCACAAAATTAGGTAACTGATGTGTTTGTCCTTGGAATTAGTGATGAGAAACACTGTTAGAACCCATCTCCATTCTTAGGATGCATAGGCTGACCCAAAATTTATTGTTCCAGAATGCAGATAACTTCCTTTCCTTGTACCTGTTATATTTTGCAAGCATTCAATAAGTTCCGAATTGATTCATTCTTCTGTTAGACTTCTTAACTATTTCTGAGGGAAACAACTAATAGAACCTTTTTAGATTTGGAAATTTAAATTATGAAATTACTTCTAGTTTTAAATTTCCTAGGGGAAAATGAATTGAACCCATTCCTACAGCACTTCTCTCTTGTCCAATATTTAAGGTTGGCTGGAATATTAAAAGTTATTACAGGACAAGGGATGTCTAAAGAGATACCAAAAAGATCCTCTGGGTTGTATTTTGGCTCACTGGAAAGATGTTGCTGGTGAACCAGAGGGAACACGGGGGAAGAAACCAGGAACATAAATGAAGTAACAGGACCAGAAAGGGTTAAGGGGGAAAAAAAAAGCGAGTTTGAGATGTTAGAGCTTGTGATCTGCTGAGACAGATCGGTGCTGGCATGAGAACACCCCCCACAGAGATCTAGGAAGCCAAATATCCCAGTGTTAGCACTGGAAGACTTGGGGGGAGGTGAAACTGAAATAGGTTAGTTAAGTGTTTCAATTGTCAGCAGCTGGGGACTTTGGACTTGTCAGGCTTTTTTTTTTGTGCACAAACTGTAAGGAGTGGTCTCTACAGCTGAGGAAACCTTAGGCACATTCAGTGTTTTCAGTGTGCTAAAACCCCTTTGGGATGCATTCTGGTACAAAAAGATGCTCATTAAATATTGTAATCAGTGTCCCTGTATAAATTAGAGAGCAGAAAGAGAGAATTAGAGAGAGAAATGGCCCGTTAATGGCACTCTGAATTATAACACCCTGTTGCAATTAATGTTCCTGAGAAGGGAAGATAAATGGGATAAAATGGAGTCTGCAAATATGTTTACCCTTAAAAATCCTTACCCTTAAAAACCACCCCAAATGGCAACAGGAGTGTGAGCTGGGACCTCCCCCGGACCCTGCCATATTAACCCTGGGAAAGGAACGTGAAAGAGAAGGGTTTGACCAGCTCTGTGATATTGCTCTGTGTGCAGTATAGGACAAAGGTGTGCAAAATTAGAGAAAATGAGGATCCCTGAGGAATCGCCAGAACATTATAAACCTCCAGTGAGAGTTAAACAGAAGGATGAGGAGAGTGACCAAGAGATGAGGACCCCTCCTGACAGCCCAATGTCTGCATGAACAGTCATTGAAAGATAACTCCATTGTGGTAAGCAGTGGGAGCAGAGGGGAACCCTCATTGTAATCAATGTGCAGTTTTCCTCCTTTGACCTGGAAACATGGAAAGGAGTGGCAAAAGCCTTTTTGCCACCAAATGATACCGCTAAGGTAACCCATCGCTTTCAGTTTTTGATTAAGCAACATAACCCAGACTGGGCTGACATCCAATTGTTGTTAGATTGTATGACAGAAACAGACATATAGTTTTAAAGCCAGCACAGGATTTGACCAGTGACAGCCTGCAGAAAGAAGGGCAGGATATTAAGGATCATTTTTCCCTTTGCAGGACCTGCATTGGATCTTAATCGAGCTGCTGGGTGGGATCTTTCGGTTGCTTATAGGGGATGGATTGTGAAGGGAATGGAAAGGGCCATTCTGAAAATGATCAACTGGTCAGCCCTGTCTGTAACAAGACAGGATCCACAGAAATCCCCATCTGACTTTTTGGACAAATTGTGAACTACCATGAGAAAGCATTATCCTTGAGACCCAGGGTCAGAAATAGGGGTACAAATAATTTCCTTGTTTATCAACCAGGCTGCAGATGACATCTGATGAAAGCTGCAGAAATTGAAATTGTTAGAGAGCAGGAATTTGAAAAATTCGGTAGGTGAAGCATGGAGGATGTATAGTAATACGGAGGAGGAAGAAAGGAAAAAAGAAAAAAGGATGCTGGTTTGCAAGCAGCTGGGGAAATGAGAGCTTGGACAGAGGAGGCCCCTGAAGAAGGACCAGAGCGCCATCTATTGACAGCGAGGAACCAGTGTCAGGCAAAAGGCAGGGAAGGGGGGGAGGACGGGCTCAAATGCGTTCCCCTATTAACGAGGAGTGATGCGGACTTGGGGAGTCTGTCCTCGCGGATCCACTGGTTAGAATGAGGCTAGGGGAAAAACAACCGGACCTTTAAAACTGCAGATCCAAAAGCAGCAATATGGGCTCTTGTATTTGTCAGAAATCTGAATTTGAGAAGCGTGGCTTTTGACACAAAAGCTTATGTGTCTCTTGTGAAAAACATTGCAAAGTATACTAAGATCAGTAGTTGTTGGGTATGTGGTCAAGTCAACAATTTCAATGCTCCACTTCTTGGAGTCCCTATGAATAACTGGATGGAGGTGAATCCATTTGAGATGCACAATACCTTGTACCAATGTAAAACAGGAAATTCCTCCCTAGAACTAATATCTTTTAGGATGATTTTGGTAAACTCTTAAACACTGTAATACCTCAGGAAGATAGTTAGGACAGCTTAACAAAACTGGACTGAGGTAACTGTGGTTGAAAGTAGAGTGGCTGAGGGAAATCAGCCAACAAATTATACAAAAGGACTGAAGATGGGCAGACTGCCTGTACAGCAGGAGCACTACCCAGGTGACACGAGCAATTAGCATGTCATGTGTATTGTGGTTGTGTAGAGATTCAAGAGCCTGGAAACTGTGACCAATGCAATTGGACAGGGGATTGTGCTACATGTTATCTGTCTCCTTCATTACAAATGTTTCTTACCCATAGCATGACTGGTATTGCACGAGGTGTTTGGAGGAACTTTAATAAACGTTCTGTCTCTAATTCCCTGATTAGATATAAGGCTGGATACCATAGTTCTGCTAGAGTTTTGATTCCCTCTTTAGGTGTAGCAAAGCTGGAAGGGGCTACAGTGAATATTGCAGCAGAAATTTAGGTCTTTATCTCTTGAACCGGAAGGTAAACTCATTGAAAGGGGTGGTCTTTCAAAACAGGTTGGCTTTAGTTATAATAATGGCTCATACAGGAGGCTAAAGCAGCTATTTGTAGCAGTAGTTGTACTGATTATCCTTATAGTGATAACCTGCACAGGTATGCAGTGTTCTTTCTGGTGCTGTTGAAAAAGCCTATGTGATTATGCCACCTGTAACAGGAATCGTACGAGCCACCAGGTGGAATCTGGAAAGTACTTCAGAATGGCATTAATGTACAACAGTGCTCCTTGAGTAAAAGATTGTCATGGTTTTATGGTTTTTTGTTACCGATATTCTACATCATGACATCATGTAGTGCACTGGGAGGTAAAGAGTGAATGCTCCAATTCCATGGATCGTCGATAGTTCCAGGTATAGCTGTCTCAGAAGGGAAGAGGAACTACATATCCTGTAGGACCTTGCGTTTCCATTTTCCCCTCAGAGAGGAAGATGAAACCTGTCTGCAGGTCACGAGATGCCCCTTTTCCCTTTCTGCTCATCTCAGTAGTGTGTGCTCTTACATGGCTCAGCTTCAGCATTAGAGTAAGGCCTTTGGTTTTTGAACACTCTCATTTTATTTGATTTATTAGTTTCAATTGTAATTATATTGTATTATATTGTGTTATCTTGCATTCTGACATTACATTTAGTAAATTTTCTTTCCTCCTCAGATCTTTGCTGCTGTTTTGTTTTTAGGCCCACCTCCCTACCCTTTTCCTTTTTCCCCTTTTCCCAGGGCATGGATCTCCCTGCTCCATTAGTCATGGAACCGGGCTTTTTTCCCCCCTCATGTTTAATAGGAAGAACTTCCCTTAGAATTTGATGTGACCAGAATGGAAATCAAATGGAAGAGTAGAGCTCATCTTCCTTCGAATTATTTTCCACCAGGTACTAACATGTCCAATACGTTTGCAATTCATGGCTCAGGAATGGGGAAAATATGAAGAACTTTCTTGTATTATCTCATGAAAGCTTGTTACTGTAAAGTAAACTGCAGAGTGCCTGTAATATCTTTCAAGAAGGGATTCTTTCTTAGGGTACTGCTTCATGAAAATCCTGACTTTTTCAGAAACTGATAGCAGATGTATTTATGTCAAGAGATCGCTTCTAGCTGCTTTACTTGCTTTTGGTTTGTCTTCACGTTAGGTGGGCACTGCTTATTTAGAAAATTCTGTTCACTTATTTAAGTGATTAATGGTTTTGGATGTTCTGCTCATTGTTTGGCAGCTGTTTAAGTATCAATAAAAACTTAGCCTCGGTCTTCTCTCTCTATTGTTTCTGTTTGGTAATATAAAGGAGAAATTCTTAGCAAGAACCAGTTCCTAATGTTCAAAAGCAAATGAGATACAATCTTAGGGGAAACAAGAATGCTTCTAGCTTCATAGTTTAATTATCCTGTTCTGTCTTTCTGTTTTCTGTAAGGAGAGGATATCCCTGTGATACGACTTTTCAGCTGGTCAATAGCTGTAAACAGTATTTGGCTGGAGTGCAGATGTGTTGTAAAGCAGGGTATCCTTTTCATTCTTACTGCATTTTCAGTCAACTTAAATTAACAGTTTAGAGGTCATCTCTTTAACTTCATGCTGTGTTACTTGTTAGTAGCTAAGGATTTTACTCTCTTTCTAGTACGAGATTTTCAGAAACAGTGTTTACATTCCCAGAAAGCATGGAAAAACCCATCAGTTAAACCTACTGAGAATGGTGTAAGACAGTACTATGAAATTGACATGATTTTTTTCTCCTTTATCTATTGTCATTCCCTGGAACTTTTCCAAGAATTGAGCCTGAAAGTACTAATGCAATAAGATTGGTAGCAGCCTGAATCTGATATATGGAATTCTTACACTAATTAGCAAAATGGATTGAGGCTTACATTTTTGATAGCGTTAAATTTGGATGAAGCTGTATAAGAACAAATTATTTGGTGCAGAATTCGTAAGTAAAAGCTTTTATTGACAGCAAAAGCATTAATCAATTACAAAACCAACAGTAAAATATCCGGCCAATTGCTTTTAAATTGTGAAGTGTGCAACTGCCAATCCGTCAGTTCATCTGGGTCTGGAGCTTTTAACCCATGCATCACAGATGAACTGACCCTTTCAATAAGGGGAAAATTGTGCTTAAATTACAGTTGAGTTTCCATGAGAGCTCTAAGACTGATAAGACAAGTATCTGGCTTGGAATCTGTTTCTTGCAGTTGCTGCATTTCTGCTGTATTTTCACCATGTTTTGTTTCTCTTGATGGCTGAATGTGAACTTGCATGCCTACATCTTTTTTTTGCAACCAGGAGTGAGAATGCCACCTTCAGGAACATAATTATCATGGCTTTTTGTAATCCAGTACTCACACTGCAAGATGCTGTGCAGGTACAACATTAGCCAAACCCATTTCCTGCACTTTTCACTTGCATATTGCTGAAGGGGAACTTCTTTCTGTTACTTTGTCTGTGGTTCTAATTCCATGTGGAATTTCTAGCAATAATTGTGCACAGAGAGTAGTCCTAAAAAAAGGTCTCATGCAATCCAGGCAAAATTTCTGGGGAAAGTCATGTTTAGTAAGACCTGAATACTGTTGTATGCCTACAAAAGCTTGGCTTTTTCGTGTCACCTCGAGGATTCAGTGCAGACTAACAAATATTGTTTGCCATTTAACCCCAGAAGTATGCAAATGTGTTGTGGGCACCTACCTTCCTCCTTAATAGTAGGAGTATTTTAACACCTCTGACTACTGCTGGATTTTAAGATCTAATCTGTGAACTTTCACAGAATTTAGTTGTTCCTTTCTTGTTCTTTCTGAGGTGTTGTTTAGAAAACAGGAAGCTTTCCCCACTGACCTGATCCTATGTCTGAATAGTGGATGACTTCAAAATCAAAATTCTTTGGTTTAGTTCAGAATGAGAAGTATTTGAATCAAGACATGGTTCTCAGTCTGTTACTGCTAAGAGGGTTCCCTGCATCCTGTTGAAGTGTCATCACCACAGAGTGGAAGTTGGTCATATTACAGACAAGAAGGATTGTTCTGAGAGTCTGAGAGCACATAGTTGAGTCAAGTGAAAGATTATGTTTCAGAAGTTACCCCTTACAGTCCTGCAGTTTCCTGGAAGAAACTGTGTTTGTGTAATCTAACATCTTGCCCAAAGCAGGGCTGTCATTGAAGCTAG
This sequence comes from Centrocercus urophasianus, assembly GCF_019232065.1. Classification (NCBI taxonomy): domain Eukaryota; kingdom Metazoa; phylum Chordata; class Aves; order Galliformes; family Phasianidae; genus Centrocercus; species Centrocercus urophasianus. The sequence continues at coordinate 4,829,291 of NW_024884889.1, read as the reverse complement.
ACCAGTTTGCACAAAGGCGAGTTTCAATTAACTCCATAGATGAAGATGCTGCAAACAGGCTGTGGATGGCTTTTTCAATACTCAAATAGTTATATGATGACAACTTTTACATGTTTTCCATTTTGCAATTTGTCCTCATTGCCTTTGATCTCCAAGAAGAGTTGTGATTTCTTCTCTGTAACAAATGGTCATGTAACTGTAGATAAGAGCTCCCAGTGGGCTTCTTTAAATGCTGCCATTCTCAGTTTTCTTTCTTATTCATTTTGTTAGTATGCATCTTCCTCTGAGATAATACTGAGAAACAAAAGTGTAACTTGGGTTGCAATTCAGAGGCAGTAATGCTCCCAAACCTTCCGCAATTAGATCTTAAATGGTTTAAAAAAATCTTATGTCTAGCTTTGGATGTCAAAATGTTTGGAACTTGATGATCCTTAGGGTCCCTTCCAACCAAAGCCATTCTGTGATTCTTTGATCTGCAGCTTCACTGGGCAACCTGTTGCAATGCCTCACCACCCCGAGTAAAGAATTTCCTCCCAAAATCTAACCTAAATGTCCTCTCTTTTCATTTACAGCCATTTTCCCTTGTTCTGTCACAGTGTGCCTGTGTGGGGGAAAAAAGTCTGTCCTCTTCCTCTTTTTTAAGCTCCCCTCAAGCAGTTGAAGGCTGCAATGAGATCTTCTTTGAGTCTTCTCTTTTCCAGATGCACAAGCCCAGCTCTTTCAACCAATCTTCAAAGGAGAGGTGCTCCAGCTCTCTGAGCATCTTTGTGGCTTTCCTCTGGATCATGGGACTTCAAGTTCTGATAAAACATTCCTGGTCAGAGTAGGCAAGCCATTTTATTATATGGACATGCATGGGTTTAAAAGGGCTAGCAAAGATCTGTGTAATCTGTTTAATTTATTCTGTATCTTTCTTATGATATCTGAAAGCATCATTTACAATTAAAATCCATCAGAAACATGTTGGATGACCCTGTTGTACATCTTTTCTGGCTTCAGTTAGTGGGGGTATCAACTGTAGAATTGATTTTTATCTTACTGTATTTTTACTGTAATCTGTTTGTCAGTGCCTGTAGCTCATTCTTTCCCTGCCGTTTTCATAAAACCCTTCAAGATATCCTTGGAATGAGAAACACTTCTAAGATGCAAGTCAAAGTCTGAAGTTCAGTGTTGTTGAAGAGCACCAGTGCTTAAGTTCCCTGTTTGCTACAGGCCTCTCTTGCTTCAGTTCTGAAAACGTCAAGCACCAACTGCAAGCCTGACAAGCGACTGGACATAAGTGATGTGCCCTATAATCTGTTCAAAGCCTCTTGTACAGTAACACTTCTGTTTCTTTGAAACCACAAATCTTTTTGGTTTGTTTGTTTGTTTCTAATTTTGATGGATTATGTTTCTGGGAATTGCCAAATGTGGTTTTTTCCTTTTTTTATTTTTTATTTTTTATTTTTCCTCTCGGTAGTACATAAGTTTATCTTTTTGTGTTGGTGTGTTATTCACACACTGATTGAGAATGCTATTAGTTGAATTGCTCTGTAGAACAAATTGCCCATGGAAATACTACACACAATAATGCTGTTGGTATATACAATACAAGCTTTGCTTATCTTATATTCTAATTATACTATTTTTTTTTTTTTTGCATTATGGCTCCCCTAAGGCCAGTGAAGTCACATAATTCAGAATTACTAGGACATCCTCAGCAGTCTGCAGGTTGTGAACGAGTAGGCCAGCTCCTGAAAGTCATTCTCGTGGGGGACCTATCAGAAAACTCTATGGGGAAAAATGCTGGCAGTTGTTAATGCCTGGGAAATGGGTTATTTAAGACGTGGCAGAGTTAAAAGAGCCCAAGGAGAGCATTTCGATAAGAAAGGGAAGGAAACAGCCTGTAGGCATGCTGAGGAACTGGAGGGAGGAAGTTCTCAAGATATTTTGTCGTGTTTCTGACTGTTATTCTTTTCTCAGGAAGAAAGGTGGAGTGGTTGTATAGGTGTTTGTCTGCGACTTGCCTGCTGTCATCTAAAACAATTCGTATTTATCTACTTGCACATTCTTTTGGAGCAATTCCTTTGAAGTTATCATGTATTAAGCATTATATGAGTAATTGTAGTAAATTTTAGTTTGTAATGCTTTGAAAGCTAAGTAAAATTATCTCTAGGACATCACCAGTATTGCTTCTGCATTACAAAACAGTACTTTGCTGATACAACCCATCTGACTACAGTGAAATAATGCTTACTTTGCAGTGTTTAGGATGCAGGACTTAATCAGCCCATATTTCTAAACTTAATCTTCAAGATAGGAACAAGTATTTGTTCTGGTTTGTTTTACTTTCTTGAACAACAGCTTTTGTTTACGTATGACCAGTACTGCTCAGTAACAGCATCCTGCATGTTTTACAGCACTGTCACTGTGGTTAAGCAAACTGTTAAAAGCATGGCAAAGGATTGCTGCTCATGGCATGCTACCGTGCTGCACTGATCTGTAACAATAACTCAGTTACTGAAGTATTGACAAGTGTACCAATGGCTGTGGTAACCTAAGCATAGTGTAAAAGTAGCAAAATGGTAGTGATCTTGAGAAAACAAATTATATCTGCGTCCTGCTGAGGGTGCTGATCAACTCAGGCTTGTAAGATGCTGGATACTTTTCTACTTTTCATCACCCCAGCAGCGAAAACAATTGCTTTACTACTTACACACATAGTAGTTTTGTACTACAATTTCAATTAGTTCAGTTTTAATATTAAATTTTACTAGCAGACACAGTAAAAATAAAAACCAACCAACCAAACAAACTTCAGGGCATGTTTTCAGAGGTTCATGTTCTTAAACTTAGGGTAATAAGTTCCCTGTTCCTGATCTTCTGTGCAGAAGCTCTTGCACAAGAGATAGTGGGTTGAGTTTCCCCAAGTTCAGTGCTAGAGTTAACTGAAGCCCAGAGACGCAGGTTTGTCACCGCTTCTGAAACTGCTCTTCCATCTGTTCTGTTTCCTCATTCACTGTCTTCTGTTGTGAGAATGCTGATCCTGAAGAAGAATATGAGCTTGAAAGTGCCGTGATTTGAAATTACAGTTGATGTAATGGATATATTTCAGTTGCATTTGTAGTGTTTAAGACAAATAGGCTTTGTTTGTTTGTTTTTCCCACCCACGATGGTAAGATAATTCAGCAGAAACTTTTAATAAGCTCTTATATTTTATTCCAGTGCTGCTGTTGTCTGTAGGGAGTAGAAATAAGCTTTTTTACATAGTTCACATTGTCTGTGTTATTAAATCTGCAGAATTTAATGAAATTTTAAATTCCAAGCAGTCTCGCTGTCAAGCTTCTTATTTTTTATGCCACTAGGTGGAGGAAGACGGTTAGCAAAGCTGAGTCCTGGCACTAACAGACCAGCTATCCGTGATCGGATCCACTCCTTGTCTTCCCGAACAGCATAGCGCTAATCTGCCCCAAATAACATTTAATACAGTTCTTTCACGCTATCCAAGCCTTTCCTAAAGTGGATTTCGTTGCAAGTAATTACACTGCATTTATAATGATACTATTGAAATTGGATGGTTCACCTGTATTTCTTGTACTGATGGTTCCTTCATCCTGCTGTCAGTGAGTGCTTTGGTTTACTATCTTGTCTCTGAACGGTGCTTCAACAAAAGCCCTAGGAAGTGCTTTAAGCCTAATTACAGAGCCCTTATTTACACTGCTTGTATAAACAGCTGTACTCGTGCTCCCACAAATAGTCCCAGCGAGATCAGTGCGACTGTTAACACGAGAAAGTAAATCACAATCATGTCTCTTTTCCCCTTACTTTTCTACCCCTGGAAATCAGGGAATACAGTTCTAGAAGCTAGTTCTATATTAGCATAATGCTGGGCACTGCTTTTTTTCTTTCCTCCTGCCTAAAGCAAGGAAAAAGCCTTGGCTGCACTGTTCATAGAAGGGTTTAAGTGGTGAAGCAGGAGGCTGATTGCATCTGCATTCACTATAACGTATCAAAATGCGCTCATGGTTTATTTTCAGACATGTTATGGAATACCACAAAGTACACAAATATTCTCTGCCACTCACCTAGCACATTTCCAACTATAAATATATCGTTGCATATTTGGTAAACAAAATCTAAATAGTGTTAGAGTAGTATTGAATTATTGTGTCTTCACTGCTGCTTTAAGACCACCCTTGCTAGACCAATGTCTAATAGCCTTCATGGAATACACAACACAATCTTAAGGGAAAAAGGAGTTTTTTTCTGATACAAACATTTCAAAATACGCAACTGCCCTCTGCAGAAAAAACATTTTTATCCAATTCAATCTTATCTTTTATTTCATGATTCCTTCTTCAACTCCATTCATAGCAGACAATGAAGTTTATTTTTTGGAGGCTGTCATTCAGCCCTTTAATTCTAGGCAATGTGATTGGTTTACTTCCTTCTTAATTTCGAATTTGATTTTGTCAGCAAATGATACATTTTGGAAACTGTTGTTTTTTCTCAGTGTCTTATAGTTTATGCAAGTCCTGGGTTTTATTTTTGGTTGTGTAGGAGGGCCATTTCATGGTATCAGAAGAAAAGAACACGCTGTCCTTCACCTCCTTGAGGTTTTTGTGACAACATGGAATCTTGAGGCTTGGCAAGAGGAGTCTTTTGTAATCCCTATGAAACAGCTTTATAGAAGCTGGTCTGCATGTTCTAAGAAGTATTTTTTGCAGCATGATTTCTCTCAGCTCTTGCTAGGAGTGGGACTATACCGTTGCTGAGTAGAATTACCAAGCTTTGACTTACTCCAGGCCCTCTTTTCCCTTGCAGCAGAAAGCTTCCAGGGCTGTCACTGGAGCAGTGCAAAATAGGGCCAGCGTAGGGGACCATAGGGTGAAGTCTTTAAGTTCAGGAGGTGTAGCATTGTGTATTTATAGGCATTTCTGCCTCCTCTGTGTGAAAAGGAGGCATTGGCATAGGAAAAGGTTCACTGGAGGTTCTATGAAGCTAGTGAGCGAGTGTCGCACTCCAAGGAGAGAAATGTAGTACTTTTCTTAACAAATGGCCAGAAATAGCACATGAGAATTCTCTGTTGTTTCAGTGGGAGATGAAAAGTGTACTGAATCTTTAAAATCCATAAGTAGATAAATAAAATTCAGGTTCCAGCTGAAAATAATTGGGAGTAAGGAGTGTAGTAGAGCAGTCATATGCTTTCTTAACTTCCTGTTCTCGCTCTTTTTTAGACATCTACTTATGGACAAAAACCACTGTGCCACGTGGATCGCTGGTCTGAAACGCAGTAGCGTTTATCTCTGTTATCTCTGGGGGAAAAAAAAAAAGGCTGAAAGAGTTGTTATTTAATTCCCTGCAGTTGTTTCTCATTACTTACAAATCATACCAGAAGTGCACATTACAACCAAGGGACAAAGCCACTGCTCTTGTTGATGTTCTCAAAAAATCTCCTGCTGAACCAAGTGAACAAGAAATGAAAAGAGCACTACAGCAGTAGAGATGGAATGAGGCTTGCGGTAGACTTGCACCTATGGAACGCCATGAAAGGATTTGTGTTCATTCTTCACCGTGCAAAATGGTTTGTTTAATTAAGTTTTTACATGTTTCTTGTCATAAGCTGCTTCAAGATGAAAAGTATTTTATTTGAATAGTTGATAATAGAGCTTTATAGTTAGTCACCTGATTTCTTGCAGAATAGCTGTTCTGCGATGCAAACTTGTTTTTGTAAGATTTCCAAACCATGAATCACTTATCTCATACCTTTACAGGCTTCATTTAATTCATCTTGCTATTATTCTTTCTTACATGGCATTATTTTTTGAATTATCAAAAGGTGATCATGGATTTGTGTTAATGGTATTTGTTATTAACATTTGTTAATAGCTATTTGTTAATAGATGCAGATATTCTGGTGGGTCATACAGTGCATCCGTACTTCACCCTTTAGTTACTTATAACTCAGCTGTTACTGAGGATGGTTTCTGTTTCAAGATAGAGAGCCCTTCTGTACCTGAGCTACTGAATTGCAGTGTCATCCATTCATTACATTTTTCATCTTTCTGCTGTTCTGGATATTCTTCCCAGCTGCTGCAGTGAATGCAGACGTCTGCCTGGTAACAGGCTCCTTCCCATCGTGCTGTTCATGATGTGAAAGGTGAACTAAATAAACGTAGTTTGTGTGATACATGTGCTATCCGACGTGACGTGTGATCATATGGTCACACTCCTGAAACTGAAAACTATTAAATATGAGTGCTGCTCTGAAAATAATGCCTGCTATTTTGTTCTGTTGGGCCCACGATGTCAGCCCCCCAGAAACCCACAAACAAAATCCCTAAATGAAAATACATTTGCAAGCTGGATGAGTGAAATAAAAGGGACACGGACATCAGGCTGAAGAAGGAGAGCACTGCAGGCATTTCCTTCTTTGGAGAAAGCTTTGTTATTTTGTGGTAGAGGTTCCTTTAGCTAAGTCTGTTTCCATGTTGTGTCTCTGTGTTGTCAAACTCAGTGAGATTTAGCCCTCAGGACTGAACAGAGTATCTAAGATAATGAGAAGTGGAAATCCATTTCTGTCTATTTTTGTATATGCTTAGTTGATTTTAATAGGAAAGTAAATGGACTGCTTTCCATCTCAGTTAATCTGTGGATTTGTTGCTTGGGTGAGGCTCTCCAGATTGATTAGCAGTTTTAGTAAATGATACAGTAATCACATTCTGCATGTGTTGGTGTCACAGTGCCAAGACTTCCTTTTCAGCTCATGAGCCCACTGTACCTGAAGTGCTTAGAATCACAGTAGAGTTGCTTTTAAGATGGGTAATTTGTCTTTTAAAACGCAGATGATTGCACAGCTTGTCTTGTTGACTATTTCTCCCATTTTGATGTTCACAGTAATGTAAAATACTGAATTCCTCTTCGTTTTTTTTCTTCTTCTTTTTCTTTTTCTTCTTATTTTTTGTTTTAACTTATCTTCCCTCTCCGTGGTTCTTGAATGTGTTCTGAAAGACCTCTATGGTTTCCAACAATATCTGTTTTTCTACTGAGATCTTTTTTTTCCAGATCAGCAAGACTAGAATAACACACTTAAAATAGAGCTTTGTCCAAAAACTCTGTGTGACTTCTCACTCTTGTTTAGCTTGTGTATCAGCATTAGTAGCTCAAAACATTGGTTTAATCATAACAATTGGGCATAGTTCAGAAAAGTTGTCTACAGTGGTTTTAAACTTTGTAAAACCTACACTGTATTGTTTCTCATTGAATGATGAGTTTTTAAACTCATCAACATTCAAAAATGTCAGGATTATTATATATACTGCTCTTGAAATTCAGCATTCACATGGGCAAGTTAATAGCTAGCTTATTAGAACTCCTCCTAATTGTATGCTTTTTGCCTACAGCTATATTGTAATCAATTTTGATTGTAAGGATTTGATTTTTTTTTTAAAACAAATTCCAAGGATTACATAAAATGCCTTTTTTCAGATTTTGATATGAAGGTAGGCCACTACTTTTTATGTATGTATTGATTGATTTTTGGCAGTTGTGGTCTTTCGTAACTTCTTTCATAGCTGTAATGTTCCCTAAAACACTTGAGAACAGAATCCAAGGGCCGCTCCAGAAGTAATGCCTTCTATTTTATTGTTCTGGCCCATGGCATTGGAGGCAGATGTTGGTATGGCAGTCAAGACTGACACTACCCACCAATATTCCTTTACATGTTGTTGCTGTGTGACAGATGGCAGCAGGGGTGCAGTCTGACAAAGTGGTGTCTGACAGGGAAGTACGGATGAAGCAAAGGTGTGTACCTGAAGTCTTCCATGCAAGAAAAAATGGCACCCATTGACATTCATCAACACTTGCTGAATATTTACGGAGACCATGCAGTGAACGTGAGCACAGTGAGGTGGTGTGTGGTGTTTTTCAGCAACAACAGTGGATCACCTCCTTTGGCACAGATTTTTAAGAGAGCAACATGCAGACTCTTGTTCATTGCTGGTGAAAATGCAACGCGAGTGGTGATGACTACGTTAAAAAGCAGTATTTTGAAGCTGAGAATGTGCTTTACAGAGTGTGTTTTTGTTCTCTTTGTATCTGTTGTAGGTTCTGTGAAAATAAATAGGAGGCATTACTTTCAGAGCGACCTACGTAACTGTGGTCTGTCGTCTCACAGAATCTAATCTAAGAGCATACTAATTACAAGCTGTTCTGTAAAACCTAGTTTGCAGTGTATGGATATTCCACATTCGCTTGAAGCACATCCACACGAGCCCTTCTATCTGCACTAGAGATCACTTGAGGATCTTATGTCTTGTTAGAAGAGTGACAGTCCCAGGGCATGTAATTGCTGCTGCATTCTGAGCTGAGTATGTCATCTGTTTTGCACAAATGCAGACAACAGGAATATCTATGTTTATTTTGATGAAAAGTTAACTGCTTCTTTCCTTGTATATCGTCAGCTTTCAGCAAAGTCTACAGTTTTGCTTTTGACATTTTAGGAGTACTTGGAAAGCAGAAGATAGTGTGAAACTTTTACTCTTTGTTTATAGTCCATCGGCACTGGTAATGATTAATTTAAAATCTAATGGTTAAAAGCTGGCAAAACCTGATGTGAGGTGTGGGTCTAGAAGGCTGTGCGTTGGGAAACATTATGCGTTGGAAGAGCTATATTGAATAAAGAAATAATCTGTTGGCATCCATTACCCATTCTTGTTTGACTAGTCAAGTTGAGCTACAAATTGTAATGAGTGATATTACACAGCCCCAGAATGCCTGTGTGGAATTCAGTAGTCTAAAGTGCAAGCATGTTGGAGAACATGACATAGAAAACTCATTCCGCAAGCGATACTGTGGAAAAAAATCAGATTAATTTGCAGTTTCAGATGTCCTTTCCAGCTGTGTTAAATCAGCACTGTTGCTCTCAGAAAACTTGTTGGAATTTCCTTATGAAAATTATTTTCTCCTTGGTTGGATTTCAAGTATTTAAGCATCCATAGTCTGAATCATAAAATTTGTGTTCAACTCTGAGATTTGCTGAGCAGCATGTGTAAGACTGTCATTAGCAAGAAGTCCAGAGTAGTATTCCAGGTGTGGTGGATGCTTCCTTTCTGGCAGAATTAGAGCCTGTGACAATATCAGAGTTGTGCCATTTTGCAACAGAATCTTACACCCTACTGACCTACTGCACGAAACACTTAGTTTGGTAGCACCTAGTTTTTTATACTTTATTTTTTTGTGTGTTCATTTTTTCTTTTTTGTGTTCTGATGTGTATGGGAACTGCTGAACCTCTGATTGATCACCTGAACCTGAACCTCTGATTGATCACCTGAGTCGGGCACTGAATCAGCCAGAGGAGCACAGGTGAAGGCAATTCAGCTGTGCTGCCGAAGGGTTGGAGCCTGGCTGCACCCCTCCTGGAACTATTTAAGAGCTGGCTACAAGGGGGGGAAGGTTTTTTTTCTGGAGATCTGTTCTGCTGGAGTTTTGTGAGTGATCCCAGAATAGGGGTAAGTTTTTTATCCATTCTTTTTTTGTTATCATTATTTGCTTTGCCAAACTCTCTTGTTTATTTTGTAATTATGGCATCTTAATATTTGTTGATTCTATTTGATGCTTACCCCTATCAAAACATAGCTTCTCCCTGAACTGTGTATGACCAAGTAGTTTGGCCCATGTGCTGCATGCATGCATTAGTTGATGGATTAGCTGATGCTTATTAAACAAAATACTAATGATTGGAAATTGTACCCCTCTTTACTTCAGATGATCAGCAACTGAACCTTTTGTCTAAGTCTTCTGTGTGAAAATGGGTAAAAGTTTGCTAATGTGGTCCTGCTTTCCTCCTGTTTAGATGGCATTTCTTTGTGGATTTGTGACAGGGTGAAGGGAAACTAAAAGAAGGGAGATGTAGGTTGGATACAAGGAAAAAGTTGTTTTTACAATAGTTATGGTGAGGCACTGGAACAGGTTGCCCAGGGAGATGGTGGGTGTCTTATCCTTGTATGTATTCAAGGTCAGGCTGGATGGGGCTCTGAGCAACCTGACCTAGCTGCGGGAGTCCCCGATCATTGCAGGGGTTTGGAAGGGACCTTAAAGGTCATCCAATCCAACTCAGTAATGATTCTGTGATTTATAAGTAATCAGAACAAGGAGGATAGGAAAGTAGTACAGCCACATACACTTTATTTTCATGGAAAACCAGACAAAAGGTTGTGTAGCTTCCTGAAGATGGAGACATCAAAAAACATCCAGAATTAAGAAGCTAGTTGACAGAGATTTATCTAAACTATAATATGTTCTGAGTATGTAAAGTCATAGTTTATTCTTTTTTGGAAAAGACATAGCCCTGATTATGAGGTTGTTGTTTGCTCAGATTTTAGCTGAGACTTTAAACCTTCATAGGTTTATTCCTTTGTAGTATTCTTTGCCAGTTATATATGGAGTGAGAAATTAATAAAAGGAATGCAAACATCTGGTTCTTCAAATTGTTTCCATGCCTAGTAATTAAATTCAGAGGAAACAAAAACGTTAGCTGATGAGGTTTTGATTTATGTTTTGTGTGTCTCTGCATAACTTAAATGTGGATTCTGTTTTCATTAGTAACTATTGTAAACTGTTTGCATGAAGATAAAAGCTCATTGTCTTGAAAATGTGTGCCCGCATACTTAAAAATGGTCTTCAGTACTGACGGAAAACTGAAACAGGAAAGTCAAATTACTGTCTGAAGAAGATGCTACTTTTCTGTCTATCTACAGCATCGCGAACACCTCTAGGAGTGCAACGCAAATAAAATTGGACTTTGCTGTTCTGAGATGCACATAAATGTGTTTTGTCATCTCTCACTTTCTGTCCAATCAGTAGTGCTTGTGTTGCTGCAGGTATTTTAACATCTAATCATGCTATAACCAAGGCTGAAGAGTAATGTTTTTTCTGGTGTGACTTGATTTTGTATATTGACCTGCAGTTAGATAAAGGGGTTGGACAACTTCAAAATTATCCTTTTATTTTTCATGAGTCTCTGACAAAGCTACAGAGGAAAGGACTAGTGTCTCATAAAAGCAGGAGCACTTAACTGCAGGCGCTAGGCAGACGCACATGAAATCACAGTGAACTTACTTTTAATCTGACGAAATCCTTTGGCTTGTGACATCTAACATGGAAATCTTGTGTGCTGCCTTAAATGATTTCAGTATTGGTGTTGTTATTCTTTGCCAAAAAACTGAGAAATATGAACTTGGTTATAGAACAGATATTCCAGTTTGGAAGAAAACTAGGCTGCAGTAGTGTTTAGGAGAAATCAGCAAGTGAGTGGGTGAGCTAATTCTAACCTCACTGCACCTTGATTATGGAGATGAAGCGGCTTGACTTGGATTGGCAAAGCAAATCACAGGTTCTGGGAATGATGAGAAATGAAGGGTCTTGTTGAGATCAGTGCTTAGTAGAAGTACACAGACTGTATAGAAATTTAAGATAAAAGCTATAGAATGAGGTAATTGATGGACTTTCTAATCTTACGAAGAATGGCAACTTCCTGTTAAATCTCTCACAAGAATAAGAAATGCTGTGTTTTTAAACATTAGTTGAAGAGGAGGAAGAGATCATTTGCCCTCTCGTCTTCCCGCACGAATAGGAGAGGGCAAGTGATAATACTGCTGACACATATAAGGCGGAATAGCAGGAGAAACTATTGTAAGAAACTGAAATACTCCTGCTTTTAAAAGCAGCTGACTGCTGGTCTCAGAAAAGAACAACGTGCATATGATTGCAACTAGGCATGTGAAAGTTGCTGCGTTTTTTTTACAAGTTCCCTTTTTTGGTCCTTTTAGATTCCTGTCAATGTCACTTATAATGGTGGCTGGGTTTAACAAATGTCATCCTGAAACTTTAACAATACCATTCTGATAGAGGGACTCAAGCAACACTCCAAAGAACAGTCCTATTACCATGGTAGCGTTAAACATTCTTGTCCTAATTTCAAAACTGCCATACACCTTGTATAATAATTAAAATTAATATGTAGAAACTAATCTAATGTTACAACAATGCTGAAATGCAAAATAGATTGTTTTCAAATTCAGCTTATGTGTTAAAGCTGAAAGAACCACTAAGTACTTAGATAGGCCTGCACTCTTCCGTGCACATATGAATTTATAAAGGATGTAAGACTGGCATATACAAGGAATGGGAATGTTTTGAATACTATCAATGCAGTATATTGCATTGTAACGTAATAGAGATCCATTAAATGTTTTGATTTTTTTCTATTATTTTTTCTAAAGGTGTGATCTCTAGTACATTTAATCTATCAGTCACATGCATCACTACAGGATAGGGGATGACTTGCTGGAGATGAACTCTGCAGAGAAGGACTTGGAGGGGTCCTGATGGATGACAGGCGGGCCATCGGTCAGCAGTGTGCCCTTGTGTCAATGGCATCCTGAGGTGCCTTAAAAAGAGTGTGGCCTGCAGGTCGAGGGAGGTGATCCCCCACTGTGCTCTGCCCTGCTGAGGCCATATTTAGAATGCTGTGTCCAGTTCTGGGCTTTTCAGTTCAAAAACAACAGGGATCTCCATAAAAAAAGGAGTCCAGCAAAGGGCCACAAAGATGATGAAGGGCCTGGAGCATCTCCCATAAGAGGAAAGGCTGGGTGACTTGGGTCTATTCAGCCTGGGGAGGAGAGGGCTGAAGGGCAGAACTGATAAATGTTTATGAATATCTAAAGGGGAGTGGGAGGCAAATGGATGAGGCCAGGCTCTTCTTGGTGGTGTGTAGTGATAGGAAAAGGAGTAATAGCCTAAAACTTGAACATAGGAAATTCTGTACTAAGATACAGAAGAACATATTCAGAATATGGTGGATGGAGCACTGCAACAGTAGTGCAGAGAGATTGTGGAGTCTTCTTTTATGCAGATATTCAAGATCTGTGCAGGTGCCTACCTGCGTGAACTACTGTAGGGTACTTGCTTTATCAGGGGGGTTAAACTTGATGTCTCTTGATGTTCCTTCCAACCTCTGCAATTCAGTGATTCTACTAGGTAGAGCTGTGGTGCCATTTGCTGTTTGGTTTTCCATTACCCACTTGCATTAAACCAGCTAATATGTCTTAATTCCTTAAATGAAAAAAGTACTTACTATTAAGTTATCACAATTGTTTTAATAGCGAGCGTGAGGAAATATCTTGTGCACAACAATTGATCCAGTCTGAAATGCGAGAGGGGCTGTGTAGGAATGGCACTAGTTTTGAAGGCATTGAGTTATGTGTTCTATTCAGCAGGAATTAGCCCTCAATATAGTGCACTTTGATTCTTGAAGAAAAGCTTTACTTCTCTTTTAATGTGCTACTGATATTGCAATCTGTAAAATAAGACTATTAAAAACAATGTAGTAATCAAAATCACTGCCCATATTTCAATATATACTTTAATAATTCCAAAGGCAGCGTTTAGTCATTCTTTTTCAATCGGTAGTCTTCTGCATTTCTTAAATAAATGTTGGAACTTTGACTGGGGAACGGGTAGAGTAATCCCTAAGTAGTTGTGAAATAGTAGAGAAACTTGCTGATGCTTGTCTAAGTAACACAGCTAGTGAAAAATATTTGGGCACATTTGAAAATGTTTTGTTTAAAAATACTATGGCAATTTGACATTACAAATGAGGATAAAATTTTAAAGACTTTTAAATGCCCTGCAGATGGGTTGATCTCCTTTATGCAGTGGATATAAGCTGAAGTAATTGCAATGATACATTTATCATTGAAATTATTTGTTACCTGAGAAAAATGAATGTCAAGGTATCCACAGATACAGGTTTGGAACGATTTGTGAGCATTTCACTCTGTAGTTGAGACTGAACTGAACCAGGAGTCTGATTTGTGAGTGTGAAACGTTTCTTTTTGCCAATAATGTGAGATTTTAAGGATACTGAAGGCTGCAAATAAGTTTTTCGTACTTGGTCATCACAAAATCTGCTAAATAATCTTGTAGAAAAAGAATAAGCTGCTTTTTTTATTTACAGCTTGTTTTACTGTAGCCACTGTGGACCTCTTGGATCCAGTTTCTGACTTTGCAGATTTTCACAAGTAGTGTATTTCATTATTGTTGAAAATGATTTTGTGGAGCTGCTAAAGTTGGATTCTTTCCATTGGCAAAGATGACATTTTTTTCTACATGTCTTCAGAATGATGGAGGGGCTGCATAGGTTCCTCACTGCAAGTATTTGGCATGAAGAAATGCACTGGTCAATAAGATGCTGATGTTGATGAACTATTTATTCTAAATGTACTATGGCTCTGTGATTCTGATTAGTCATGGTAATGGGTTAACTTGCCTTCGATGGTGTGGATTTTATAGGATTTGTGGGTTCCAGAATGTTTCATCATTCTGTAAATGGATCCTTCAAGATGAAACTCAAAATTGATTGGTAAAGTGTAAGGCATTTTCCCCTCTAAAGTTGTGGCAACCTTACGGATACAGTATTTCTACGTATTTCTTAGTTACTCCTGTTTTAAATGAGTCTTACAGATGGCTGAAAATAACGGTCAGTAATAGGCTTCTTGCAATTAAAAGCCAAAAATCTCTCCATAACAGTGACAATTAATGAGCATTACTGAATACCCTTTCCTAACAATCTGATATTGATATCCTTGGATCCCGTAATTAATGATTGAAGAATGATTGAAGATGATTTGTTTTGCTCTGACAGGAGCACTTTTTCACCTTCTGAACTTATATTTCTTGCCGCAGTGGAGAATGTTACGTGATCTTTTGTACTACACTTTGGGTCAAGCCTTGCCTTGTACACCCATCTTCAAGTCAGATCTACGACTGAATGTACCTTCAAGTCTTTTAAAAAGATTCTATGAAATTCCTTAAAGTGTCATTTATTAAATGTAAGTTGAGAAACTTTAATTGAGAAAGTGCTTTCTTTTCAGAGTGTTGTTAACGAGAGGGATTCTGGATTAATTTAGCAGCCAGGTTTGTTCTTTCAGCCATAAGCAGTGCTGTCAGGGAAACTTAATTACACTTAAAGTGGGATGCAAATGAGTTGTGACACTACATCATTTCACATGAAAGCTTCATTACTTACATTAAGTGCACAATGCTCTCTTCTAAGCTTTGGGCTCATTACAGTTTTTCTGTTTCTTTAACATGGCTACATCTGAGCTGGGCTTTTACTTTTATTATGTCTTTTCTCACTGCGTGTCCTTTCTTTAATCATTTAAGTTTTAAGCTGGTGAGTTTATTGAATGAGTTGAGCCTGAGCTGCACAGAAGGTACTAGAATAAAATCAGATTTCATAGATTTCCCAGATTATGATTTGGAATTCATTTTCCCTCTTGTGAATTTTCACATGCAGAGCTTTTCTCTTTGGTATGAGTATATATACTTTGATATGAAACATTTCCCTTAATAGCACTGCACATTTCTTTCTTTTTTTTTTTTTTTTTTTAAACAGAAAAATTATTCTTGATTTATCCTGTCTGCTGAGTCATGATAAAAATAATGGCTCTTTTATAATGGAATGTTAAGTATAGAGGATGACTCAAAGCTAAGGAGTTTTGATTTATTGCTGGTCACTCCATCAAATGGGAAAATAACTTCTGATGAGTCTTACACTTCCTTGACTAACTACACAGGCCTTTGTTGGGTTTTTGTCAAATAAAAAAAAAAAAAGCACTGGTGAAATAGTTGAAAGGAATTAGTTGGAAAGCTTTTGGAAGTACAAGCAATTGAGAGTGGAAAAAGTTGCCCATCCTTAGGAATTCCTGCACATGTGTTTAATCAGAGAATAAATATTCGGGCTTGTTTTTATTACCAATAAACTGGTTTTGTTTGCAAGTTCACACAATATGGGATTCTAGTTAAACTGTATCACTGCTTAAGTGAGGTCTTAAAGGCGAGTTTCTCAGTGTTTATCGTCACTGGTAATTTCATAACTCATTAGTAGGACACGTTCTGTTTCACTGAATCCTGTGCACTTGGAAATTGCCAAAAGGACGCCCTTGAAAATATCTGGCAACCCAAGGTCAGCTTTTATTGCACCTCTTTTGTGCAAAGAGAAGCTTTATTGCCAGTTCTCTGTGCTCTTCAGGAGCTTGCTGTAACCCTGGCTACAGAGGGTGAAACAGTGATTCTTTGCTGCTGCCTCCTTGGTCAGTTCTCAAGTGTGGAGTTGATGCTTTAGCAGCATCAACAGCCCTCCTGAATTCAGTGGGGTCACTTTGGGATGAGGTGTGACTATCCCTTGAAATCAATGGGCCTTCCCTAAGAAAAAATAATATCTGAAAAATGTATTAGGTTAGCAGCCTTCCATCAGTCCTAATATTATGCATCTCTGAAGTACATTTATCAGTGGCTCATTAACTACAAAACCACATTTTAAGCATCATATCCAAGTTCTTAAGCTATGTTTGACGTGCTTCTGTGGACCTATGCAACAAAATGTTTTTCTGAGAGGCTGTTTGGTTATCATCAGGCTATTTCATATATTGGTGTCTTACTAGATTACAGCACCAGAAAGTTGGTGCGAAATTCCCACTGTTTGAAGCCACGTGTGAGATGGTTAGTTATGCAAAACCTATCAGAAGGGTTACAAAAAATGAACATGCAATACAACTTTGAAGTATAAATGTATTTATGACTATTTGCTAGACTAAAAGTTGGTTCATACATTGTCATGGTTTTATGGTTTTGTTATCAGTATTCTACATCATGACATCATGTAGTGCACTGGGAATTAAGGAGTTAATGCTCCAGTTCCATGGATCGTCGATAGTTCCAGGTATAGCTGTCTCAGAAAGGAAAAGGAGCTACATACAACTGCACTTCTTCAGAGAGAAAGATGAAACCTGTCTGCAGGTCACAAGATGCCCCTTTTCCCTTTCTGCTCATCTCGGCAGCATGTGTTCTCCTTAGATGGCTCAGCTTCAGCATTAGGGTAAGGCCTTTGGTTTTTGGACACTCTCATTTTATTTTATTTTATTAGTTTTGATTGTAATTGTATTTTATTATTGTGTCATCTTGCGTTCCAATATTATGTTTAGTAAATTGGCTTTCCTCCTCAGGTCATTGCTGCTGTTTTGTTTTTAGGCCCATCTCCCTACCCTTTCCCAGGATGTGGGTCTGTGGTTCCCCCCCACCACATTAGTCGTGGAGCAGGGCTGAACCAGCCTGTGAACCATTGACATCCATGAATATCACTGTAGCAGTAACTCAATCCACAATGAATAAAGGTTTTGCTTAAAATAAGTCTTCAGAGAATGAGAGCAAGTCTTTTTGGTTAGATTATTCCTTCCTAAAAAAAGTCTCTATATATTTTAAGGAAATGACTTGTCACATGCCTTGAATTTTTTGAAGGCTATGCAAACAAGCTGACTAGAATTACATTCTAGAAAAATAGTTCACAAGCTACAATGAAAAATCACAAGAACTCAAATATTTCACTGGTTCCTCTCTAAGGCAGAACAGATTCATTAAGATATAAAGGAGAAACTTGTGCTTGTTTGTGGATGTCAGTATCCCCATAGCCAACAAGAGGCGATTTCAATTCAACAGAGTGAAGAGTGTATGACTTAGCGCTGTTCATGCATAACAGCACCAAAATCACACGTGGTGCAGTCATGTGAGTTTGACAGGACAAGAGAAAAGCTGTGTCAGAAACACTGCTGTGCTTTTCCATGGGTTTTATTCTGATCCTTGAACAGAGACTTCCAGTCTTCTAATGCTTATGATTTCTGACTAAGTCAGTCCTGCAGGGGGGGAAAATGGAGCTCAAATGGAATCACTGAGCAAAGGCTAGCAAGAAATGTGGAAGCTAGTTCTCTATGAGCTAATAAAATGAAGATGGAAAGGTGTTTTGATATTTTTGGTGGACTGCATATTTGAAAAAAAATTGCTTTTTTATAAGTGGATGTGTTTCTCAAAAATGCTTGAAAGCTTATTTGTGTGAAAGGAAACTTCAGGTCCCTTCAGAAGCATCCTTTAAGAACAGCAATATTCTAAAATGTCAAAATAGGCCTTTACAAGCTCCATTGGGCACCACCTTTTATAGGTATAATTTATGTAGTTATACTTTGTGAAGTGAATTATTCTTGGTACGTATTTAATTTTTGGTAATATCTATCTCTTTTAATAGAATCTCAACGTATCTCCAGCTTTAATGCTACTTTCTGAATGACTTAGGTGCAAGAAGCAAGGGGCAGAAAGCCTGCTCTAGAGTGGAGGAGAGAGTAGTGACTTTGAAAATGTGTTACAGTTTCTGGATTAATCCTGACCTTAATGGCTGGTACATAGGAGGCTGGGCTGCAAGAGGGTGTGCACAGAGTTTGTTTCTTCTCCTTGTAGTAAGAGAAAAGTTAAGAAAAGAGCAGAGATGTAAGGAATAATAATAAATAATTAAAAGACTTTTGGGGACATAATTACTTCTTTTCTTCCCATTTTGATCTTTACAGAGTTTATTTGCATTTTTTTTTTCCCCCAAATTTATCCTGTAAAAAGGGTAGATCAAAGAAATGAGACCCTGTTGTGTATGAAGAAAATTGAATGAAAACTGAAATTGTTACAGAAGATCTTACAGGATAAAGAGAGAAGTGGTGTGATTGAATGAGTGCAGGCAAATACACAAACTAGATGTATTGAAAGAGAGAATACATTAATGTAGCAGCTGTATTTAGGATTGCTCTTTTAAACAGCTTGCAATGATCAGCGTTGCTTAAACATGTCTCTTCTGAAGAGGCAGTTGTGCTGGTAGTCAAACAAGTAGAATTAAAGAAAGGAGGAGGTTGTTGAAGGACTCCAGGTTTCTGCTGGAGACTTGAGGATTTTGACCCTACTGTTACAACGGGTGTGAATTTTAAGTTTTCTACTTCAGCTTAGTACTTGCTGATTTGCTAGAGGCTGGGCTCAGGCCAAGCCTGTTTCGTTGATACCTGCTTAAATGCTAATAGGAAGATATTCTCTCTGTTCTGTAAATAATGTTTGAGGGAAAAAGTCTTGCACTTTCATTTTTTCCACCTGTTAACAGTGAAACTTCCAATGAAGTTAGTTCACTTCTTGGATTTTGTTCTGCAGTAATCATTGGTTTGTTACTTCAGTATCAGATAGTTAATTTTAGCTGAAGTAGAAAAAAGCCTTTACGGTACCAGAAGAGAATGACTCTGGGCACTGCAGCTTGTCCTGCATGTTAACCATACTTGGATTTCAAATACCTTTGCTCTTTTACTATTTCTTTTCAAATCTTTTTTTTTTTTTTTTTTTTTTTTTTTTTTTTTTTCTGGAATGCTGTGAAAGGAGAATTCTAGAGAAATTTTGGGGAAAAAAAAAGCTACTTTGATTCTTTCAGAAATGGAAAATGGTTCAAGGTGATCTTGAAACTGAATTCGCTTGGCAGTATTTGCATACATCTGAAGTTGGTTATTTGTGTTCACTTAGCCAGTGACCCAGAGGCCATCTGAAATGGCCCAGTGTAAGTTACGCTAAGCTGTGTGGTCACAGAAATTTCAATAGAGGAGTATTCCTTTGTCATGATATCATGTGCAATATTTAGAGATGCAGAGCACTGGCAGAACATCCGTTATGGAAAGGGTCAGTTTCAAGATGTTGAAATCAGCCTTCACGTGTTGTAGTAAAGCAACTGTAAAAAGATCTGGGGAAAAAAACAGACTACTGTAGTAGGTTGTTAGCAATGAAATATTTCTATTTTATATAGAATTAGAAATTTGGTAAAATTACAGAAAGGACTAGTAATTAAAACAGCTTGGAGGTATAGAAACTATTAAAACAAAAAAAATGACTTGTCAGTGTAGGTGATAGAATGTGGCATCATTTTCAATCAGCTAAAGCAAAGATGATACGGAATTGTTCACTCAAACAGTATGAGCTTGCCAGAATATTCAGCACTGGCTTCTATGATTGCAGTGGCCAGAACACTTGAGGGTAAGGGGGTTGTGTGATCTTCAGTGCATTCTTTCACGCAGCTGATTTTGTTTCTCCCCCGTTCCTGCTCCGTTCTGTGAATGTCTCTTTTACTGGAAGAGGTGAGGAATAGGTGACACTTAAATTTATGGCTCTGCTGTATTGGAGCAGATGGGAGCTGTGAAGAACAAACCAAATATTGCAAGGAAAAAGCTATTTAATATTTCCAAGCTTCTTCCATCACTTCCTGAGGCAGCAAATTCATGAACTCTGCACTGAACTTGTACTGCACTTTTGTAAAAAGAGTATTTTTCCTGGATTTTTTTAAGTTCTTAAAATGGTGTCGTGGTATTTAGTAGCAGTAGCAATAACAGCATCTGTGCAACATCTGAAAGACAATGGTTATAGTTGGTACTAATGGAAGAAAATATTTACATTTGAAAAGATGCACGAGTGTTTGTACACCTAATAGTACGTAACCAGAAACAATATTTTAAAGTAGCCTCTGTAGGCATTTTTTTAATGCCATAAAACTGTGCAGAAGGCAGCGATCATAATAGATTAAAAGTAAATGGCAGGAGACAGTTGAGAGTAGATGTTACCATTATATTGGGTGGGATTTTGTGCTATATTAATTTAATAGCTTGGGATGCTTATCTCAATGAGTTTTGGCATGTGAAGGGAGTCGCACTATACCCACAGGTGGCTGCTATTTTCCTTTTTCACCTTTGTGATTTGCCTTGACTGGGACTTTTATTCTGTGGTGCTGTGGATTTTCTGCCTTTGTTCAGGGGATCTGACCCTTTTCTGTTATCAGATGAAAATTATAAGGACACCTTTTTGGTTACTGCAATCACACGCAGGGTTTTATAGAGCAAGGTTATGGGAGTATTGAGTTCTCCAGTATTGTTTCCACTCAGCTTCATGTGACAAGGAAGAGGCTGTCTGGTTTAAAGGTGTCAGAAATCGTGATTCGGTGTTCACAGCAATGACCTGAACTCTTTTATTCCTTGTATATTATCTGTTACAACAGCAGTGTAAATTACAGCAAAACTGCTGCTGCACTTCAGGATTTAAAAAAAAAAAAAAAAAAAAAAAGCTTAGTTGGAAAAAAAAGGCATACTGACAATGCTTTGTGGTCAATGGAGTGTATAAGTGGCGTTGTGGACGTGTATGTCTGAAAGCTTGAAAGGTCCTTGTTACCCTTTAATCAAGATGATGAAACCAGCTTGATATAGTTAACATTTCATTTTCTGTTGCCCTTTGGGACATGGAATACACATCTCATGGTGTGTTCATTTTGAGTAGTTCACTGCATCAGTGTTGTGGGGCCTCTGCTAATATTGTTCCCCTCATGGATATGGAAGTGGAAGCATAAGAAAGCATTTAAATCAATGAAGCTAACAAATAAACAGTATGTGGCTGATGCATGGCCTGACAGTTAGAAAATACCACGTGTAGGTCATATTGATGCCTTCTGGTGTAGAA
The DNA here is from genome assembly GCF_019232065.1 of Centrocercus urophasianus. Taxonomy (NCBI): domain Eukaryota; kingdom Metazoa; phylum Chordata; class Aves; order Galliformes; family Phasianidae; genus Centrocercus; species Centrocercus urophasianus. The sequence goes on along the minus strand of NW_024884889.1, from coordinate 4,807,909 downwards.
CTGCACTGATTATTGACAGCAGAAGTCTGTGTGTGATGAACATCTAATTGGGATTATGTTTACACAGAACTGTAGCCAGTTACAAACGGTGAGAAAAATATGATCCAGCCTCCCATTATGGAAAATTGTATCTACTGTATTTTAACCATAATGGAGTTGATAATGTGCTCTAGAAACATGATGTAAAACTTCATTTCAGAAATGTAGGCTATAGGAGCATTTTATTTGCCAGATCCCTAGGAAAAGTTGATGCAAGCTATAGAAAATTATCTAAGGAGTTTTCAGCTTTGTCTCTAATTTGGCTAGCTTAATCTCTTTTCATCTTAATTTTAGGTTTCTCCTGATTAAGAATATTTTTGGTGCATAAATATTGATATTTACATAACCTTGTAGAGAGAAAACAGAAGAACAGAGAAAAATAATCAAGAAGTCCTTCTTACTACCTGAACAGGGTTTATTACAGCACGCCTTTTTGATGGCATTTTCAGGAAAATTGTCCAAGGTCTCAGAATCTACTGTGAGGCTGCTGTGGAATTATTTTTCTGGCAGCTGAGTCTTTACTGAGAGCTTTTATCATTATAAGATTTATTGATCTGTACTGAAATACTGACACATTCTATACTATATTCTGAATTTTGGGTCAAGCCTTGTCTTTCTACATAAATGTATTGCACTAAAGCTAATGAAGCTTTTAAAATTTCATATATGAAAAAAATCATGTAAATTCACATGTGAATAAATTACTTCTACTGTGAACAAATAAATAACTGCTTCAAACTCTGTTCAGGTTGAAAAGCAAGTGATTCCCTTTATAATAGAGGAGAAGTAATCGTACCTCTTCGATTCCAAAAGTTGAGTATAGTTCAATATTATTGTAAACACAGTCAGCACCTATCTTATTCTATGCATTTTTGTAGCTCTGATATGCTTGTAATAATCTTACTGCAGGAAATCAATCAAAGTCATATTACTCTGCTATCCACGTTCTGTGGCAAGATTGTAACCAAGTGCTTTAGAAGAACTCAGTGTGTACGGGCTTCATCCTGTGCAACCTTAGTTAAGATGAAACATTCAGTGTAAGAGATTGGACTGATGTACATCTTAAAGCCAATCGCATTTGTAACATTAATATTCTTCCAGCTATTCATTTAGAGAAGACAGAGTCAAGTAGCTTATCCTACATATGTGAATATCTTGAAATTTTTTTGGCAAAGTACTTCATCTTTAATGTGGAAAGACGTTATTATGTTTGCTTCCCATTTGCAAGTTCTTTGTCCCCAAAAAATTGCAAGGGGAGTACTATTCATGCAGAAGCATATCCTGGGCATGATAAACCTTGCAAACTGTCTAACTGAAGTTGCACATCTTGTTTACATTTCACTTATCTTGTGGCTTCTGTGTATACGTGCAGTATCTGTTCTGATCTTAATGGGGAAAGAAGGTAGCAGTGCCTAATGCAGCAGTGCAGACCATTTCTACCCTAGATGTGGTATCTTTATTTGCCTGTTATCAGGGACTGAAAAAATCTGTAGTGTACATTCAAGACAAAGGAACTAGGCTGCATACTGTACTGCAAGATGAGAAGCCTTGCAAAATAAAATGAATAAAATAAAATGAAATTCTAGCAGGGTAAGAACTAGTTTTCACTGAATCCTTTTTTAATTGAAAGCTAATTCCAGTTGCATCTGTCCTTCATTGCTGTAAATTATGACTTCAAGATGAATTGTTTTTAGAGATAAAAAAAAAAAAAATGCATAGTATGTTTACCACCAGGCTGTACCTTGAGTATCTTTTTTCAGCAAGCACTGAATGTTTTAAAAAGGGTGGTAATGAGGTATATCAGGATTTGTTAAGTGTTGTATCATAGATAATTAGGAAACTGACTTGGCCCAGGCCGAAATCATTAGCTAATGAAGGCTGTAATGTTGTATGAATGGCTCAAAAGCTGGTTAGACAATAAAGGGACAGTTTAAATTGAGTGTAGAAAAGGCAAGTGATGTGCTTAGAAGCGATTTTATGTATAGATGGAAATGCAGTGAACTCTTGTCTGTGCGTAGTTAACGTAGGTGTAGTTTGGTGTTGTGACCAAGTGAAGATGGGCAACGTGCAGACAGGAGAGTAAAGGAGCTGAGTACAACGCAGAATTCTTAAAATGTCAGGAAATATCCAAAGGAAGGTGGAAGACAAGATCAGAAGAATGGGAAGATTTGCATGGGGATAAAAAATACTGTTGTACTTGGCTTATATTAGGTAGATATTACTGACTATATAGCATCTTAACAAACGTTGATCTCGTTGGGTTTTAGTTTTAATTTTACGGCAGGTTTTTCTGTAGTCTGTGCACAACTATGTGCTGTGAGATTTAACACTTTATTTTTAATGAATTCCTTAGTGATATTTGTTATTCCATCTACTTTAACTTGATTCTCTCATGAATTAAAGAGGACAAAGGTTGCCATTTCTACTCATTCCGGAGGATTTTGAAGCTTTGCTTCATTTGCATGCATTACCTGCGTTTTTTCATTACCTGTGGACCCTCTAAGGGGTCCACAGTCTGCCTTGAGTTCCCTGCATAGTTAAATCCCAAACCTGTGCATTAGTTCCTGTTAAGAACAGTTTACTCTGCTTTCCTCAAATGATGCAGAATAACAATCACAAAAGAATCCACTGGAATAAATGTATGCCATAAATATCTTTTTAAAGCCTTGCCTCTGTAATTTAGCATTATGCTAATGAGGCTATTATTTTAAAGTACCACTTTACTTTCTTAACAAGTAGCCTGCAGCTTCCGCATCTGTAAGCCATCTTGACACCCATGCTTGCCAATGTTGTTTGCAAACAGACTTCTGGTGAATTTATTAATGAAGCTAAAGCCATGCTTACCATCTGAAATATTGTACCTCAGAGCAAAGTAACTTTTAGTGGATTACAGGGTTTTTTTTTTTTTAAGCTTTTCGTTATAACTGCAGAATCCTGGAGGTGGCAGCAAAGTACATACGAGGAAAGTAAAACGGTTTAAAATGAACATTAATGCATAAACTAGCAAGAGATTAATGATGCTATGCAGTACTGATGACTGACTGAATGCATCAGACTTTTCTAGCTTGAAACGACAGTGCAGGAAAATAGAGGAGTAATGTGTTTATCTGTCGTTTTTTAATTATACTGGGTTTGATCTCAGTGCACTGAATTCCTTAGTGGCAGATGGGGGTTTTCTTTCCTTTTTCTCTCCCAGTATTATATGAAAAAGAAACAAACAGAAATAGCTTTTTTTTTCCTTCTTCTTTTTTAATGTTGTACCCCTATGTAACAAAGTTCAAAACCTGTCTTTGCTCGTCTCCCTGTATTTTCAGATAGCTTTTCATCATTTGGGAACACGCACTTTTCAATCCCACTTGGTTTTCATGTCTTCAGCATTCTTAATGATATGATTAACTGGCAAGGTGATTCATACTTCAATAACTGATTACAAAGGACACCATATTAGACATCCTAAGAGCCCTCTTTACTCCAAAGTATACACGCAGTAATGACCCAGCAGACATGAGTTATAGCTGCTGTACCTTGAATAGCAAGAACAATGAGAGCTGGCAGAAACATTATTAAAATGAAAGGGAGAAAACTCCTGGCTACCAAATTGCGACTGTTGGTTTCAATGTTGAACTTGTTTGTCAAAATACTGGTGGGTAGAATCAATAAAATGCTGCAGTGGGAATGTGCTGCAGGTTAGCAGTCTAATGCAGGAAAGTTCACTTCAGATCGATCTAAATGGGGGTGTTTTTGTAAAGAATATAATGTAACCTTTTGGAAATGTATAGCTGGCTTTGTTGATTAAAAGAGAAGGCCTTGAGCATGGAGCCATTTATTTGCAGACACTGTGTAGGCAGTAATGGAACAGTTTCTCCACTCCCACTTATCTGTATGCCTAAATCCCAGCTTGTGTGAAGGCTTCAAGGAATCAAGGAAGATTTCACGTTCAAGGGAACTTCACGTTTAGCCTCTCTGAAACAGTATGCTGTCTAAGATTTTGTGTGACGTGGTTACTGGGAGATGGGAGAAATCTGGCTGGAAAGTGAAAACAAGCTTGAAGATCTTGCTTCCATTCTCTGGCTTCAGTAATGAGAGTGGTGGGCTGCCATACCATTCAGCTACGTGAAAGTAGTGCTAATGGGGCCGGCACAGATATGGGGTCTGCTCCTGCCAGACATGATGTCTGCAGGAGCTGGACATGAGTTTCAATGGAAGCTTGAGATGCATGTAATTGTAATATACACAGATATTCCTAGCACTGACTTCAGGGTATAGAAAGCAGAAGGCTTGACATCTTCCTGATATTAGTAGGAATGTGTAAGACTGAGCGCTTGTAGGAGATATTGCTTGGCAATGCTGCTTTCTGACTGAATTTAAAAAAATTGCTGTACAGCTCAGCCATTTATCTTCTGTCTAAGTTCATTTTTGGCAGGGATAGTGATGATGTGATAATAGATGGCCGAATGTGGGCCTGATGGTGGTGACAAGAGGCTTTACAGAAGGATCTAGCTAGATTGGAGCAATGGGTCATCAGCAAAGTCATGAAGTTCAGTAAGGGAAAGTGCCAGGATCTGCATTGGGCTGGAGCAATGCTGGACACTGAATTTTGTGTGCAGTTCTGGGCATCACTATATAGAAGGCACGTTAGCATGCTCAAACACATCCAGAAGAAGGTAACAAAGTTAGTAACAGGGCTGGAGGGCATGTCCTGCAAGAAGAGGCTGGGGACAACGCCTGTCAGTGTACAAGGGCACAGAGCAGTGCCCTTGGTAATCTGTTCTAACTTGTGGTTAGCCCTGAAGTGGTCAGGCAGTGGAAGTGCCTTTCCAAACTCTGTTACTCCTCCATTTGAGATTTTGCATGCTTTGTCAAAGCACTATTTATCCATACCTTTTTGCCAAATAGATGTATCAAGGAATGTTATCAAGACTGTTTCTACATATAGTTACAACAGCATAACTATCATAGTGTAACAGGTAGTTATGTTATGGTTAATGAGCACGAGCAGTAAGGAACCTTACTTGTAATATTAAGCCATTGTAATATTGTAGCTTTCTTTAGGAGATGGTCACTGTTATTGTTCAGGCAGTAAAGAGCACAGGCACGTTCACTGACCTTGTATTTATTGCTAAGATAGGGGTGAGCTCCAACATTCTGATAATTCTTAAGTCTATCAAGGAGCATCTTTGCTGTTTACTCTCCTTCACAAAAATAAAAGTGTTAATCTGTGTAAGAAACATGACATGGATTTATTCTGAGTTAGGTATTTCAACCAGATCATTCACTTCAGGGAGGCCTGACAATCTTGTGAACTCCATTTTTAATTAATAAACATTTAGTTTAGCCTAAATGAAGCTTAACCTGGGCTTGTATGCTTTGTCAGTTTTGCAGCACTTCTATTTAAACTACTTCAAAATAAGATTCAGTTTAATCCTAGAAAATGTTTTGGTAAGTAAATGGCCATAAATAACGGTATTTTGATCCCAGGTTTTTAAATTCCAACAGATTTCTAGTTGAGTTTAAATGTTTATTTTAGGAAGACATCTACACTTGTCCATCATTTAAAACGTTTATCAAATCAACTGCATGTTGTCCCAAGAGCTAATAATGATTATTGTTAAAGGGGGAGGAGGGAGGGGGATAAAAAGAAAAAAGGCATTTTTAATAGCATTTTTCAATTGTCTTCAATCCCTGAGTTTGTGCTTTAGTCTGCTAGATTGAGTTGAGGATGTTGTGATTCTAGCTACAGTACAAAGTATTTGATCTGAATACTGATATGACAGTCTGCCTTGCAGCATGCTAATTCTTTGATTGAGTTTTAGAAACACATTTTGTGTCCCACAAAAATAAAAATAAGATCATTCACTGCTAGTCACGCAGACTCCGACTTCTTTCTGTTCTTATGCATTTTCCTCTCATCCTTACGAGCCCAGTTGTTCTGTTTTCCCTTAAGAGCTCAGATATTTAGTTTGGTAACTTTGCATGTGCAAAGTTCCCAAGTGCAGCAATGGGCTCTCTGTGCACTGAAGTTTGTATTTGTATTGTTCTGAAGAGGTCTTTGAACTAATGATTTTTATATGCAGATGGCCAAAATCATGCATGTGCACTGTGGCTGTAGATCTAGATCTATAGATTAGGAACACAGCTGTTTTTTATCTTTGGATTCAAGACTGACATCTACATGTCCTTTTGCTCTGCTTTGGGCCTTCTTTCCACACTGAGCTGCTCGTACTCCTAAATATGAATAACTAATAAGGGTTGTGTTTTTTTTGGTATTTTTTTTTCAATCTAAAGATTCCTTCTCCATTTCTTCTGCATCTGTTTTTCTCACTGGGAGTGATGAATCAGACGTGACAGCAGGAATGATTGTTAGAGGTTAGCAGGAAGGTTAGAGTTAATGCAATGAGCTGAGATAATGTCAGACTGCACCAGTTATGGCCTTCTGAACAGACTGTTTTGTATGGGTAACTATTTCACTTGTGAATGACGATTTAGTGAAGCTAGAAGAAAGCAGTAAGTTGAGAAGCAAATAGCATGACCTGTCAATTAAACAGGCAGAATGGCAGGCTGCTAATATAGGCTGAAATGAGGACTGCAAATTCTTTGCAACTCATCTGCAGCTCTCAGAAACTTTGAGGCGTTCATCTTCTGAACCTCAACCCTCTGACAGATAAGGGCCATCTTAAAGAAAAGAAGCTCACTGATTTAATGAAAATATTTTTAGTGATAGGTAGCACAATGGCTGTGAACAGTAACACAATCTTCATACCATTTTTAACAAGTTGATCTCACAAAAGTCTTTTTATGGCATTATGATGATAATACTGTTGTGACATTGCTTGGGTGATGAATGAACTGTTGCTCTTGTACTCTTGTTTAAATCCATGTACTTTTTTTTTTTTTTTTTTTGGTAAGTCATGCAGTTGAGTTTTCCACACTTGTATTAAATCTCTACTGATTGTAGCTCTTAATGATTTCTGTGACTGGGAAGAATCTGAAGAAATCTATATTAGCAAGAAGGCAAAAAAAGAGGTATGCTTTAAGAAGGAAGGCTTGTATTAGGAGTGTAATCATTACTGTTCAACACGTTCATAGCTTGCAGCTTATTAAGTCCCCAGCCACCCAGAGTGATGGCTGATGATAGAGCCCTGTGATAGTCTGTTACTTAGGGCTAAACCTCTGGGGAGTCTCATGGATTGCTAGCCTATTTCACAGTCTAGATTCTGATGACATAGGTGAATGAAACATGAAGAACTTGTGTGCCATTGGTGTCAATGGTTAATAAGTCTGGCCTGTAACTTGCTGCTGTAACATCAGATTTCAACCACACTGTTGGTAGACCACAGCTTGACTGTAGTGTTCCTGTTTCCATCACTTCTTTTCTACAGTTTCCTATTTTTTGTATGGTATCTTCAGTAGTGAAGATATCCTACCCAGCCTAAAAACAGCAACAAAAAAATAATTGCAATGGATCTCAGCTGTACAGAGCATTAAACTCAGTTCTCTTATGACTTTGCAGCTTTTGAGTTAAAAGACTTTTTTCTTACCTTTAGTGGATACCACGCATGAATTCGTGATACCCGAGAGATTTCTTAAACCCCTGGAGTAAAGAACTCTGCCAGTATTTATGTAAAGGTAAAGGCTGTCTTTAAGAGAGACAATTTCTGCAGTAGGGACTATGGACTGTGAAATGAATTGAATGTGACTTCTACCTTTCTCCATGGACAGTCACATTTCTTCGGTCTTTTTCTTTTTTTCTTTTTTTTTTTTTTATTTCTTACAGATCCCATTTACTGCAAGATTTGTCACAGAAATTTGTAATGCATTTTTTCTCGTCTATCGTTTAAAAGAAGGAAGGGGAAAATTTGTCTCAGATGTGAAGTCATGACATGTAATGCATTAATGAGAGGTAATCAGAAATAAACTTTCATCACGTTAGGAGTTTTGGTGGGGTGTTTATTACAAGTAGCTCTTGATGCTTTGACTGTGTGAATTCCTATTTGTATATAAGTGGAATTAATGGTGGATTTCAAGTTGAGATTAACCCATCACGGTAAATTGCTTCTCTAGTTTTGAAGTGGATTGGTTTTTTTTTCTGTTTGTTTGCTGTTTTTAAACTATTCCAAATCAAAATAAAATTGCTATAAAGTTGCTTCATTTCCCATGAGCAATAGATCTTAGAGATATCTAGGCTGGAATGTGAGATACAACCAATGAGGTTACTTTAAGTTTCATGTTCATCTGCATAGGGTAAGATCTTATAACACTGTTTCCTGCTGATATAAGTAGAGGTTGTCGCTTCAGTGGAATTTCTCTACTTGGTGCCAACACAATCAAATTTTTCTATTCAACTCAAAATATGTTTCACTGACATAGAAAAACATTTGGTGCAATTTTACTTCAAAGAAAGAAATTACAAATACTTTGAGAACAAAGCCAAACACAATGCTTTTCCTATCACTCCCTTCTCATATAAATAAACGATCAATCTCTCCTCAAGTACAAGTGCCTAAGGGCTTTTATAAGATCATTCTGTAGCTGTTGCTTTTCCTTTTATACTAGCAGGTGTACTGGGCTGTTGTCAGAGACATGCTGACATTACTTCAAAAATCAGAAATAATACAACTGTTAGTGCATGAAGCAAAAGTGATAGTGTCCTAGAATCAGTAATCAAGGCAGAAGGATAAATATTACCATGAAGTGTTTGTGAGCTCTAATAATATTTGAAAATGAAATGAACCTAACCAGTGTGCTGATGTGAGAATTAGGAGATTCTTCCAGACACGCTGTATGGTCTCCAGTTGTTTCTCCAGGTAATTTAAGAGGCTCTCTCTTGTTTGATAAAGCGCAAGTGCTGAGGCTGTATGCATATATGGGAAATAATGTTTTCCAGTGATGACCCATAGAGCCTCTTCAGCTGTTTTTGCCCTTTCACCATCCCTGTTGCTTTTGTCATCATCTCCTCATTATATTGAAAGCATGGGATTTGCTTTCTATCTCAATTTCTTAGCAGTGAAGGTTGCTTCACCACTACATTTATGGCTATGGATTTTCAGCTGATGTATCTACACTAAGGAGTCTAAAGCAATATTGACAATGTGAGGCACCCTAGGGAAGGTAAGATCACTAAGAAACTGAGGTGGTTGAAGCAATGGTACTTGTCTCTGGTGTTCTGTACCATCTGTGAGCAACACTGATGTATTAAAAATGTCTCTGTCATGGTCTGGAACATCATCTAGAGCTTTTCTTCAATGAAGTTTACTTACAGGTTTTCTCTTCCAGTTTTCATGACAGCAACTATCAATCAAAGTCACTTGCTCTTGATTATCTGTGTACCCTTTGAATAGACTAGAGAAATCTTTAATTGCTATTAAACACTTGCCAAGAGTGGACATAAGGGGAAAAAAAATCTGTCAATCAAGGGGCAAGTTTGGTGTAGACAGTGAATTATAATGAGAGGAAATTAGAGAGAAGCAAATAAAATAATGAATTGGAAAAGCAGAAGTAATTCACAGGAGAAAGGGTTTGACTGAAGAGTAAAATTAATTATTTTTATTATTAATTGATTTTATTAATTTTTATGTTCCTTTCTACCTTGTGTCTCAGCCTGTAAATTACACTGGTTGCATCTGAGGAAGGGAGGTTACAAAGAGATATTTTGGTTTACTTTATTTTGGGGCTTTTTGGTTACAAACAAATGGACATGGCTTTTTATCTTTGATTTTCTTTACTGCTCTTTCCTCCTTTTTCTTCTTAGATTGGAGCATCTTAGGCTGAATTGTTTTGGTAATAAGCCTAAGCTGGTTGCAATTCTACCTTTTTTGCCCTTTTTTTTTTTTTTTTTTTCAATAACTTATTTACTTATTCTAAGAAAACTAAAGAGATGATCAGAAAATACCCGAAGCCTGGTATTTAAGGTTCTCATTTAGACTGTAGTTTCTTTTCCAGGGAATGTATCAATTCAGGGAGTTGTATTTCACAAACAGAAATTAGATTTTTGACCTTTATTTCTTCTTTGCATTTTCCATGTCTTTAAATGTGTCTTTTATCTCAGATTGGATCAAGAGATGCTCAAAAGGAATGGAAAAATAAAAGCTATAGGGGAAAAAGCAAAATGCAGAGTAAGATATTAATTGATCACCTGATTCCTAGAGTGCTGCTGCCATACCATCACTTAGAAGTTACAAATAGAAGGTTACTACTGTGTGCTACAGGGAGCTAAGTTATGCAACTTGGACAGAAAGGTATCAGATGTAATGAGTGCCAACTTGAAAGCTATTTGAGACTTTGCAATTTGGAGTGAAAGCAAATTCTCAGTTGTAAAAGAGCTCCATAAACATAACTCACTGAAATGAGAGGGTAATAAAAGAACTTTTCATTCTTTTTTTCCCCCCCCCCTAGGATAAATTACACTCAAATCTACAGGAATGTTCTTTTCTAGTTTGAGAGTAAGTGGGCTTCTACAATAAACATTTCTGTAACATACAGCTATTTTAGCCCAGACAGCTCAATTAAGGTTGTGCAGTAAAATGCAACTTCTGTGCACTTTGTGAGCACTTAATGTGACTGAAAGCCTGTTAGCAAGAAATCTCACAGAAAATAGGTCCTGTCGAGTGTTTAAGGAAATTGAATTGGCATATATTTAACTCACAGGTCTGAAATGCAAGAGATTTCTGGCTGCTGAGTAATTTAATTATATTGTCATATTTGACTTTTCCTGTTTGAGCCTCCTTTATTCATTATTTTTAATACATTGAGAGCTGTGCAAAGTGGGATGGGAGCTACTCATGCAAGATGATAAAAGTGGAAAATATAAAATTAAGCCTGACAGCATTTTTCTCATTTCATAGTTATCCATAAAAATCCAGTCTTCTCATGTAAGCAATGGGCTCATAGTTGTGAGCCATGTGTTCACTGGAAAATACAGGTTTTTTTCTACTTTCCTCTTTAAAGAGAGTCTCTGCTGACAGAGAAAACAATATCCAGTTTGTATCCTTTATATAGTTCCTATCTAAACAATAATTCAATTATCTTTAGCATACTTTTAACTAATCATTCTTTGTTCTATTAAACTTTTGCTGGTGTCCTACAGTTACAGTCCAAGAATCCCTGGCTGGTGATAGCTCTCTATGGTAATGAATGTCATTTCTGGTTTGCTCTTGCTGAGTTGTGTCCCTCCTTGGACATCCTGCTCTCAAAGAGGAGTTACTCATCCAGTGTGAGGTACCAGTAAAAAGCAAGAATCTCATTTACTGAGCACTTATTGGGCAGGCGTCAGTGATTTAGCTGCATCAAAACATTCGTTTTGGGATGGGAAGAGTAGCCATCTGGAGGTACCTGCTTTTATCCAATGACTCTTGTCATGTCAATGTTGCCCAGGGAGGTTGTGGATGCCCCGTCCTTGGATGTGTTTAAGGCCAGGTTGGACGGGGTCCTGGGCAACCTGATCTGAATGTGTGTGTTTGGTGGCCCTGCTAGGCAGGGGGGTTGGAACTACATGATCCTTGAGGTCCCTTCCAACCCGGGTGATTCTGTGATTCTGTGACTCTAAGTAGAGCCTACAAGGCTTGCTTAACCTATCAGTATAACAGACAGAATATATGTAATATAGATAGAATATATGTAATATACTCAAAGAAAGACATATCAAACCTCTCTGGTTACTTCTTCTCAAGACAAACCAGGGGGTTGGCCCTTCATTTGTGGAGTAAGTATTTCTGATGCGTCAGGTCGAATCTTTAAAAAGTAATTATGCTGCCAATTCTTGGAGAAGGTCACTGTGTGATTATTGCATGAAGACCACAGTCATAAATCTGTACTGGATGCATGTCCGTTAGATGGGATACAGCAAATGAGGTGATTTGCTATCTTGAGAATTCCATCTTGATTCACTAAATACACGTTTAATTTTGGAGAAAGGCGTGGGCAGGCAGGCTGCTGTTTCTACTTTAGACAAGATTTATTCTGAATGTTTTGAATGATCAAAGTTGAAATGATGTTTTTGGGCATCCTTATCACCATTTATAACTGATGATTTACTCTCAACAGTCTCTATAGTTAAATAAGGTATCTGTTATCTGTCTCCTACTCAGGACAGATTTCACATCAGTGACAATAAACAATGAGAGGACTCACTTTTGTTATGGATCAAATAACCATCTGCAGGCAGCCAATGTTATTTCTGTAATTGCCACTGTAGCATAAACACTTAAGGAACTGTATACAATGTGAGATGGATGCTCAGCAAGTACTGATGATAGTTCATGCTGGTATAGCTTGAGGATGCCACATTCATCTTGTCACAGTGAGAAACTGCTATTTGCTTAAGGGCAGAAAGCAGACAGGAAAAAACAAAGTTTGGGATGCTATTTTGAAACAGTAACACTTGCAAATGTATTTGCAAGTTTACTTTGATGCACAAATAATAGAAAGACAGAACATTTTGGCAAATATTATTTTTTAAAAGAAACACCAAGTGATTATGAAAGCTCTTCTAATTTTCCTCTTTTATTTCTCAGCAAGGAAATGATCAACACTTCTGAGTAAAAGTAAATATTGAAATGCTGCAATTTTCTTTAGAAGAGCCAGTCAAACATTTACTGCTGTATATAGTGCCCTGTTTCCATTACTTGCCAGAGTATCTTGTTCACTGAATGCTTCAATTGTACATCGAGGAAGGTGATTTCTGTGTTATGGTAAGTAGTTTAAACAAGGTATTTTTGAAAATAGTTGAAGGCTAATAGAAATGGATTTTAAAATGGATCAAATAAGCCGGTCTGCTGCCTGCTAGTGCCTCTGTGACTCACAAATGCTGCTGTTGTGCTAATGAGGCTTGGCTGACTTAAAATGACAGTTCTGTTTCTTAACAAGAGATTAGGCACATGACCACCTTCTTTTCTCACTGAGTTCACTTTACTGTAATCATCAGGTGACCGTGTAACCTGTAACGATTCAGTTAACTACATTTGATCTCGTTCAGCACGTGCCTGCCAAAAATCTTAGGCAGGGCATCACTATATTCACTTGCATGTCCTACATGTTTTAAAGCGTGAATAAGGCCGTATTGCTGTTGGGCAGTTAAATCCAGATGTAGGTGTTAAAGTGAGGTTAGAAATGGATGCATGTTATGAGAAGCCCTACAGGAGATATGTGAGCTCTAAATGAGGTTAGGATGGACACTTGCTGGCTGCTGTACTGTCTATAGCTCAATTACACAGAAGAGATATTGTTCAAAGGGGTGGGATCCTTATTTTTAGTCCCTTCACTCTAACCAGTATTTGATCTGAGAAGAGAAGCATGTGTACTGTGTTACTTTCACCTAGTGTAACAGTGCGAGTGAAAACAGCTTGGACCTTTCAGCCACTCAGCCTGTAGTGCTATACTGATATACGCCTGAACTAAGAACTTTGTTGCCTCAGGCTGCCTCAGCAGCCACTGAAAGGAGATAAGCACACTCCAAAATTCAGTCATGCTGTTGAAGATCTGAGCTGCTTTCTGAAAGCGCCCTTCTTTAATGATTACAGAAGTTGTGTGCAAGGTAATTGCATGCCTACCCTTGGTACCTCAGTTAAATGTGCTCATTCTGAACCTCATCTCTATAAAGCTGATGCTGAATGATAGTCTCTTATCTAAATGCAATCTGAAAATCAATGGAAATCCACAGTATTTACTAGAATTTGATGGAGAGGCTGGGAGGTTTTTGCGGAGTAATTTTGAGATGCGGTTTAATTCTGCTGAAAATCTAGTCAAGATTGTATACCAATCTTGTGAAGATTCTATGCAGTGAGGAACATTTCCAGACAACCATTATGGATCTTGTAGCTGAGTGTGTGTACGTGTCCACCTCTGAGAGTAAAATGCTGGTATGGATAGGTTGGAAATGAATTGTCTAGGGAGACTAATAGTAAGATGGAAGGTTGAGTGCCTAGCTGTTGACATTAACAGAGACTGTGGAATTCTGTGATGGCCAAGACATCATAACACAGCTATAACCCCAATAAGTGGTGTTCAAGAAGTGTTTAGATGTTGCACTGAGGGACATGGTTTAGTGGGGAAATATTGGTGGTAGGTGTACAGTTGGACCGGATGATCTTGAGGGTGTTTTCCAACCCTGTCGATTCTATGATTCTAACTAAAAACATATTAAGTGGTACTGAAGAATATGTAAAGAAATTGGCTTCAAGGTCTCTGACTGTGAATGGGGATTGGGCTTCTTTTACTTCTACTGCTTTTAAATTTTTAATTCATGTACAACGCATTGAAAGGTGAAGAATTTTCTAATTTATTTTATACAACTCCAAGTGTGGTGGGCTAGGACCATTCTATTAGAGGAAAGAAATGGTGAAATATCATTTCCCCAGAGAGGAAACAAATAGAAATCTGGCAGTAGAAAGTTGTGCAATTATTTGAGGGAAACATTAAGTACTGAGGCCTGGATAACTCTTAGAAAGCATACGGAGATGTCTGCAGAAAGTATTGTTGGATTCATTATTAGAGGAATGAGAACAATGTTCTGTATGGTACAGATGTCCCTTATCGGTGCTTACAGTGTATTTCTCAAGGTATAAATTTTTAAAGGCAGCTCAAGCTGCAATAAATCTTAAAATGTAAGCAACGAGATTTGTGACTCCCTCACAACATTCCCTGTTGACCCTGCGGATTTCTTGGCAGGAAGCTGATGGAGAATTAAAGCTGCTTTAAAAATAGCACTGACTGCCCTCTCTTGCTCTCCTCCATGGGAGACCTCTGCCAGTGGCGGTTAAGGGAAGAGGGAGAGCAGTAAGAGACTGACATACTTCTGTGCCAAACCCTTTGTGTCACTAGGGCAGAGGTTCCTGTTCATAATTTAAGGCCCTGCTAAAAGGGCTGGTAGAGCGTGAATTCTTCTGTGGTTTCAACAAAGCCTAGTAAAATCATGTTTGCACATAACAGATTTCTCTGATGTATTTTGAAAGTGTGTTTTCAAGTGAAGACATTCCTTCTATGGAAACAAACAGAGCATCCACAGAGAGAGAGTTGTGTGTAAATATGTGCTAAGACATTACCACATTATGAACAATTACAGATAATTGATAGTTTATACATAACCCATGTTCTGACAGAGTTATGCGGAAATGGAACAAAGCCTGTCAGGAATTAAACAGAAGCAACTGTTTTGTCACAGTAGAAAATCGATCAAGATATGTTCAGCTCCTTGGGGTAACCTAAGATTTGATTTGCAGAAGTATGATTGGTAGAACTGATTTTGATTGCAAATTAATAGCTCGATCTTTTAGAAGACCGCATATACAGATGAGTTCTCAATCTAAACATTTGGCTAAGGCTAAGGCCTCAGAAGTGAGGTGGGTGTGAGTGCACCAAACACTTGGTTTTCAAAGCAAATTGCATTGTTTAAATTAAGGATTTGTTATTGAATACAGTATACGTATTTTACAAATGTTGGAAGTTCCTACTATTTAATGCTTTGGTAGCTTTCTGAGTTGATATGAAGGAGAGATCTTCATAAGAGGCAAAACACCTAGAATTCAAAACACCTAGAAAAATGCCTCTTGTGTCAGTCATCTCCATGACTTGTTCCATTTGTCTTGAGAAGGACTAGGCATGTGTAAGCCCATCAGTTTCACGGGATTTAGAACAACAGAACCCAAATTAGAATGGATCCCAAAGCTGTCCAACAAAGCAGGTTGTTCCAGTCAAAACTGCATATGTGCATATACTTGAAGAATACAAAATGCTAGGGCAAGAAACAATTCTTTAATGTGACCTGAACTCAATATACCTTTTCTTCCTCTTGGAGTTGTTGAAATAAAAAACTCTGACCTCTAGGAAACCTGATTCTTTGCCCTTCTTAAAGGATGCCATCATGTTTGCAAAGGAAATGAAAGTCTGCTGCTCAGCAAGCATGGAAAATTTTTGTTGTACTTAGATTCTCTGCTTCTGGTGGTAGAGGAAAACAATCAATACCTAAATCCAAACGTGGAAATTGTAATGATTTTTGAAGTCTGAATGTGAATTAACTTCACAATCTTCAGAAAGTATCTACTGCTAGTCTGCCTCCAAAAGTAAGCTGGGTAATACTTAAAGCTGTGTGTAATCGTGTAATCTTGTTAGAATAATGATTTGTGATGCAGATTCTTGCCCTACATGACAGTTAATTTTTCAGTAAATACTTAAAAATCTATGATCAAAACCTGTTACAGATCTTAGAAAATCAAGTTGCATCCTCTGGGATTTTTTTTTGTTTGTTTTCTGTAAAAGGTAAATATTAGGAAAACATCCTTCTGTAATTAAGCTAATTGAAGTTCTGTGGATGAAAAACACAAGACAGGCTTGAGCCAATGGGAAAATGAGATGCGATAAGTAGATGCAGCAGGCTTTGGATTTGTTCCCCCAAGTGCAAAATGCAGCTATTAGTTGTCAGTAAGTGGAAATAGAACTTGCAGTAGGGAGTTAAAATCATCGGCTAATTCACAGGTCGCTTTATGACCAATTTCAAGGATAAATAGGATTCACAGGCTCAGAGATGTATCCAGAATAGTGAACAACTTATTGTGAGTGCTAATTTTCAGGAGAGAAGGATACAGCAATCAGGTTCTTTATGGTAATATACTTTATGTTTTCTATAGTGCATGAAACATGAGCTTCTTTATTATTTTGAATTATTGAACATCATTTAAATTCATATGGGAACAAAGACTCTTTCCCTGAGCATTGATTTATTTTCTGAATGGGCTGAACCGTTTATCTTGACATGTATCAAGCTGATTGAAAAAGAACATTGAAAATAAAATCTGTGATTTCATATACCAGGATTAAAGGCAAAACAAATAATGTAGTGCAATGCAATCAAAATTAGAAGGGATTTTCACCTGAGACTAGGCCAGCAGATGGCAAATACAGCTCAATGTAGAGAAATGTAAGGTAATTAAAGTTGAAGTTAAGAACTAATCTGGGGAATACCTGCTAAGTGGAGCAATCATCCAGCACAGTGATCAAGAAAAAGATTTGAGGATTAATCTGGAAGAAATTGTTGAAACCACTATCCTGCTGAACAGTTTCAGTAAAATAGGCAAATTTCTTATTAGGTTGTACGAGCAAACTGCAAAGGTATAAGCTTAAGGAAGGGGGCAGCAGACTATGCTGAAGCTACTGAAATGCTTAGCATCATACTTTTTGAGGTGGGAAGGGATCGTTTGGGACCATCCAGTCCAAATCCTCTACTTCAAGCAGCGTCGCTTGGGGCACATTGGTCTGGGATCACAACCAGGAGGGTTTTGAGTATCTTCAGAGAGGGAGATCCACAACAACGTCCCTGGGCAGCCTGTTCTACTGTTCAGTCAACCTTACAGTGAAAAAGTTTTTTCTCGTGTGCAGATGGAACTTCCTGTGCTCCTGTTTGAATCTTCTGCCTCCTGTTTTGTTGCCAGGCACCACAGAGAACAGGTTGGCCCCGCTCTGTTGATACCCTCTCTTAAGATATTTGTGAACATTAATAAGATCCCCCCTCATTCTTCTCCAGGCTAAACAAGCCCAACTCTCTCAGCCTTTCTGTGTAAAAGAGTTGCTTCATCTCCTTAACCATCCCTTTACACCTCTACTGGGCTTGCTCTAGGATCTCCATGTCCTTCTTGTATTGGGGAGTCCAGAACTGGACACGGTGTTCCAGATGTGGCCTCACCAGGGCAGAGAAGAGGGAGAGGATCACCTCCCTTTTCTTGCTGGCAATGCTCTTGCTAATGCACTCCAGAATACCATTGGCCATGTTAGCCATGAAGGCACACTTCTGTCTCAGGATCAGCACATGTTTATTAAAATGAGAGTAAGCCACCCTCATCTCCTTTGATTATTGTCTTTTAAATTTGTTTTCTCATCCAAACTTGAGGGATGTTCTTGCAGTAATATGAGCTGTCAGGAAAGACATGGTGCTTGCTGACATTTTCCATTCATGACCCCGTGAGTAACGACTTGAGAGATGTGACTGTTTCTTTGAATTTTTGGGGGGCACTGGATCCAAAGTTAAATATAGTCTGAAAGAGTATTTGTACTTATGTGCCACAAGTAGATCAGTTAATTGATGGTACCTGACTGTTTGTGCCAGTTGCCAGGGTAAATTTGAAGGAAGCTAGAAAATTACTCATGTCCATGTTTTAAGGCACCTCTGGAAGTCTGATCATGTATGAATTTCTATTTGAGACTTTCCTTGCATGTAACTTCATAACTGTTATAAGGACTGTTCTCAAGCTTTTGCTGAGGCAACCTGAGAGAATTTTTCAATGTCTCTGTTAAGTACCTGTAACAAAATGCTCTGCAGCATCAGGGACTGGAGGAGTTTACAGTTTTGATTTGAGAGCCTCTCAGCAAAAGATTCCATCATTGCTTAGAAGTGTTGCGCCTTATTTTACCTAACTACTCAAATAGCTATTTATATTCCCAAGACATTGCCACAGGTGTATTTAAGAAAGCTTTAAAGCTTATCAGAAAATAAAGATGATTGCTGGCAGGGTAGCTGTGAAAACTTGCTCTGTCTGAAATAGTTCTACACTCTCAGTAGGTTCTCTTGTGAGAGGTGGTTGCTACCAGGTAATGGTTTTGTACTTCATTAAGCAACTTGTTAGACTTGGCCTGATCTTCAGTTGTCTCTGATAACAGAACAGCGCAATGTATCAGAGCAAACTCAACTACACAAAAAATTTTGAGAGGAAGGACAGAGCATTTCAAAGCTCTTCCAGAGGAATCATGCGCCAGAAACTGCTCAGCAGTTCTAAACGCTACTTCACTGTTTAATACAGAAGCAAGGGAAAAAGGAAAACAGAAAATAGTCGTATATAAAATAACATCTTGCTTGGCTCTGTTGATGTATCTAGATGGTTTTAAGTTAACTCACACAGAGGAAGCCAAGTGTATAACTGCCCTCCATCTAAAAATCAACGCAATTGGTACCTGTTTTAACACTACCTGAAGGAAAGGAGAAAAATCTGCTGAGTTGGTCTTGCGTGAGGAAAAAACCCAGTCATGCTTTTTTAATGCTGCAGTTGTACTGAGGGATGGGTGCATTCTTCCCTATGTCCTGCGGATCCTGATAGGCTTGGTGAAGGGACTGAAGTGCTCTTCTGCTGGTATCCTCCAGCATACAGTCCTGGGCTCTCTCCTGCTGAGGTTGCTGTACAAGTTTCATTACAGTATGGGAATGATTGCTAACAAAGTATCTAACTAGACTGGAGAACTTGTTAGTGCTCCTGTACAGTATGTAATGTATAAACTCTGCCAGTTCAGATAGTCATCAGGGTCCTCACAGAATCTGTATCTAAACTGGAATTTAAGATATTGTACAAGATGTGGCTGGAGCATATTTACTGTTGGGAATCTTAATAGTTGTATTTTAGTAAGTTCTTTGTTGCTAGAATTTTATTTTTATTTTTTAAGGGTGCACAGCACTCTCTGGGACCTGGAAGTAGAGCCAACTCTTTCCAGGCTCAAATTAATAACGAAAGTACAGAACTGATGCAACTCTGCTGAAGAGCAGTGCAGGGCACATATGTGAGAGATAAATTTATGGATCCAGTTTCACAAATACTGAGATAGCTGTGATTTTTGTACTGGAAGCAAGTGGAAGCAACCAGACCTGAGGCTGAGCGTTACTGAGTTAGCAACTTGAGGTAGTGAATAACGTTGTCATTTTTGAGGTCTTGCAGAGAGTACTGTTGTATCTTTGGTAGGGATGTATTCAGCAACTTTAAAGAAAGCAAAAGAAAGGTCCCTTAGCACATCAGTCTCGGAAGTACTTCACGTGAAAGGCCGCTTTTCCAGGGGTCTTTTGTATACAGTGGTGAACTGTGTTCTTTCATTCTCAGTTCAGTAATTAATGTCTTCTGTGTATTCCTGCATACTTCAGAGATGGCAGAGCACTCCAAAAAACCTTGATTTTATTAATAGAGCTCTGCATCATGTGTGTATATTAGTAAAACTGGCCATGGTATTTTTTTGTGGTAAAGCTTATCACTGGTTTTGTTGGATCTTGTAAATTAGCACAGAGTAAAGCTAAAGCCTCTTTTCAGTCAATGTACGGGGAAGTCTGTTACTTCATCCTTGCTTGTGTTGTCGCATTGTCCTTACCAAACATTAGATGGCCTGAACGACAGGAAGTATTACTTCACAGGAGGATTTAAGTGAATTTGCGCCTAAACAGATCTGCTCAGTCCCAATCTCAGTCTTGATATTATGGCTTGTGAGAGTATGATTTTGGTTTTGTCCTGGAGCAATGATGGGATGAAGGAGGTTTTCAGAGTGAAATTACACTGATTTCTGTTGCCAGTTATTGCTCAAGAATGGTGACATTCACTATTTTCTACAGTAGTCCTTTAAACAGTAGTAGGCTTTAACGGTTTGCTCACTTAATGCGAAGGTGCTGGCTGCGTGGACAGCTTCCTTGCAGCTCCCTCAGAAGGTCTATAAAGCTTCACGGTCCTCTATCCTTGTCTTCTGAGCACTGAAGAGTCTGCATTCTAATAACTGGGGAGAGGATGGAAAGTGTGTTCCTTCTCTTCCTTAAATGTGTAATAGATAAGACTCACAGAACAATGAAACTCATTGGCCAGGTTGTTAGTTCAAGTTTTCTTCTTGATACTGTGAGATTTAATAAATCTATGCATGATATGTGTTGTACTTTCATTTCTTCTGTTGTTTCAGGCTAGCAGCTCTAACTAAATTAGATGTCAAGTACCTGCTGTTTTCTCCTCATCTTTATTACAACATTATTTGACATTGAGACATCTCTCTAAAAGTATTCAGAAATGAATTATTATCATAATTAGCTTGTCAGAGATAGTGACAGTCTTAGGGAAAAGGGAAGTAAGTCAAACAGAACAAATCAAGTTGGCAAGGAAAAGAAGAAAAATACCAAATATCTCCCTGAAGTTCCAAAGCACAGTGGTTTGGCTGCTCCCTGGCAGGGGAAGCTCAGCGGGGCCTTACATTCCAGTTTCATTTAATCACTGCCACTGCTGTCACTCCACAGAACAGAAACTGCTTTCAAACCGATTGCAAAGCATTACAAATAGATTGCTACCACACAGGGATCTGTACAAATGTCACCAGAGAATATTCTGAGAGGGAAATGAATTACACATGTTTTAATTTGAAGCCTTCCCCTCTCATGGGCAACTTTGCATTACTGCCACAGTCACACAGACAGCACAGTGCTTTCCCATGACTTTGCAGCAGCCCTGTTTCCATAACAGTCATTAGCAAATGCACAATTCAGTAGAGGAAGCAGTAAGATGTTTTAACTTTGCAGCATATGGCTTGCATCTGTGATGGAGGTAAGAATGGGTTGCTCATTAGAATCTTTGAATGAGCACTGTCACACAGTTCAGAGCCAGCAACTTTCTATCTGGGCTAGTTGTAAGGTTAAAAGGTATTCGCATTAAAAACAGGTATTCACACTAAAAGCATCATTTTTCTGGGTATTATTGAAGCTACTACTATTGGATGAAATGTTACAAGTTGCTTTAATATGCTTTGCCACGAGGTATATCATCACGAGTATGTTCTGGAGTTGCTTCTCTCCTCAGTATTATACATTCATACATAGTTATATTTCCCACAGTCTCTGGGGTGATTTTCCTGTTGTAGACTTTAGAACTGAAAAGTGTCAGAACTTAAGCTGCTGATATGTTCTGCTGTGGTCTGTTAAGAACTTCTCTATCCTTACGTTTTCACAAATTGAATTCAACACTTCAGAGGGGTTGGAAATAGGGAAGAAAAAGAGAGAAACTCAAACCCTCAGATTTTCAAGATTTTGCTCGTATTATAACGGTGTTATTATGCACTGGTGGAAATCTCTTGATTTCAGTGGTTTCACTGTTGCACAGCTGGAATAAGCAGTGACTTTCAGTATTACAGATAGATAAGCTATTACTGCTCTGTGCAGCTCTCGCCACATGTTCTTTGCTGAATCTTGGGGAAAATGAGCCATCAGTCAATGATCCATTCATTAGAAGAACCTTCCTCTGGAAGTATTGATGTACAAATGTGGGTAACCCTTTTTTTCAAACTGATATACAAGGTAGCTTGTATAAATTTTGCTGAGAGAACTGGTGTATTCCTCTCAATTAGTCAAGAAACACAAAAGAAGCCATTGATATCCTCTATCTGGTCAAGCAATAACCACGTGCTCCCAGCTGGAATTGTTGCTTAGGATGATTACTGTGCTGGAAGCAGATAAGAGACTTCTAGGAACCATCCTTTTTCTGCATCTTAAGTAATGAAAAATTATTTTTAAAACTGTATAGCTCAGTATTTTCTGGATTGAATGTTCAGTTGGATGAAGCTTTACATGGCCAGAATTTATTAATCAAGTTTATACAATGGGAATCTTTACTTTTCAAAACTGGAGAGTAGTGGTTGGTGTGAAGCACGTGCAATAACTTGGATAGAAGTAGTTCTTGTCAATCATAAAGAAAAATGGGAGAATAGCCAGCAGCAGAGCACTGACAGCTGTACGTTTCATGTGGAAGATTTTTTAAGTCTGAAAACCGAGAAAATCTGAATTGTGAAAGGAAAACTTCAAGTGAGGCAGTTTAGCCTAAGTACAAATTTATACCCAAGTTTTATGTTTTGGGGCATGCAGTCCATTATCAAGTATGGATAATATTTCCTTCAAACCTCCAAAAATAACACATTGCTAAAGGCAATTCTTGTATTCTAGGCAAATAGTGACAGACTGATGCAATCAAGTAATTGGTAACATCAAGATCTTTTGTCCTCTGTAGACAAAAGAGGAAAAAAGGGTAATGGTCCTATCTTAAATTCTTGATTTTTGAGGAATTTGAACCTGCTGGAGAAAAAAAAAAAATGCTGGAAATGGGATGAGATACTGAAGATTGGTCTGGTGATGGGATACCTATTTTGTGGAAAATAATTGCTAAGATGGGACTCCATCTGTATGTAACTTCCCACTTCTCAACACAAAGCTTCTGTATATAAGCTGTTAGTATCAGGCTGAAGTAGGACAATTAATAATGTGTATTTATTCTGGAGTATTGGCACCAGCATCATCGGTCAAGTTATCCTTGCAGCAAATGTTGATGTAAGTTTTGTGTTGTGGGGGGCGTGTAATGTGTGCTGCTGTTTCCTTGTTTGAAATAAGGCAGTGAACTGAGCGTACTTATGATCTTGGCCAGGAAAAGTAATCTTCTATTAAATCACTTTGATTATTGTATGCTAACAAGCAAACCTTAAACATGTGTTTTTCTTAAGGTTATGCTGATGATGAAAATCCTATGAGATCTGATGAAAGACAAACAAGACCATTAGCTTGTCCCTCTCATTTGTCAGAGTCTATCCTTTAAGGCCAGATCTTGGCAACAGGCTGAATAACTCAGAACCAGTTGGAAAAATTTAGAAGAAGAAAGCATGTTTGAAAATCTTTCCCAGAAGGTTTATACCAGTACAACTCCATTAAAACAGAATCAGGAGATACGTAAATCAGCGATTCAGGGGTCACACGATGAACTTGTGCAAGCACCCAGACAAATGAGAGATGAAGTGCAAGGACTGCTATGAAAGAAATGCCTCGTATTTTATTATGGTGGCCCATAATGTCGGAGGGAGATGCTGGTGGTACGGCAGTAGGGACTGAACCTTCTTTCCAATATTCCATTGCATTTTGTTGCTGTGTGACGTAACAGCAGAGGGGCAGTCTGACAAAATGGCATCTAACATACAAGTGCAGACAAAGCACAAGTGTGTCACTGAATTCCTCCATGCAGAAAATAATGGCACCCACTGACATTCACTGCTGTTTGCTGAACGTTTATGGAGACCAAGCAGTGGATGTGAGCACAGTGAGGCAGCGAGTGGTGCGTTTCAGTGGTGGCCACATGGAGTCGGCTCTTTTTCATTGCTGGCAAAAAAAGCACAGCTGATGATGGTGCCTATGCTGAAAAATAGTGTTTAGTAGCTGAGAATGTCCTCTACCAAACAGTGCTATTGTTCTCTGATTATCTGTTGTAGCTTCCATGGAAATAAAGAGGAAGCTTTACTTATGGAACAACCTGCGTATGTGGTAAGTGTGCTGATATCTAATTAACACTTTGAAAATAGGTGTTTGATTTTATTTTATTTATTTTTATTTGTATTGTTTATATATAATATATAAACATTTATTGTTTATATATAATATACATAATACATATATAATTTATTGTATTATATTGTTGTTGTATTGCAGTAGTTCTCAGAGGTGAAGACCGCAGTAAAATGTTCTTGTAAGGAAAAAAAAAAGTTTCTTAAATTTAGCAAAGTGAGAATACAACTGTTATAATAAGCATAACAAGAAGGGAAAAGGCAAACTGTTATGTGTCAATATTTATTGTAGTCTGCTGGCTGCAAAACTGCATCTGATAGGTTTAGCATTTCTAGGGCTGCCCATTTAACTCGCTGTAAGCTAGTACCAAAAGTCAGTAGCTTTTCCTAATAATTGTTTAGAGTCACAGACTGATAGAATGGTTTGGGTTTGAGTAAACTTATAAAGATCATCTACTCCTGCCTTCCTGTCATTGCAGGGACCTGTTTTGCTAGGTGAAGTTGCTGAAGCCCATTCAGCCTACCTTTTAACACTTTCTATTCAGATGCACCATCCTGCATGTAATTGCCCTCAGTCTAAGTACGATGTCTGTTTCAGGTTCTAAGTGCTGGTAATTGGATTTTGTTCTGTTCTATAGATGACCACTAAAATTAACAAGACCCTTCCTGCTGACTTTGCTGAAATCTGAATCGTGCCTTTAATAAAAAATGTAATGTTGTGAGAGAAACTTCAGTATATCAGGAAAGGACTGTTTAAACATTTGAAAACTCATAAACGTTTCAAATCCAGTTTAGTAGTGGAGGGTTAGAAGTTAGAGAGAAAAGAATGAAATATTTTGTACGGTGCAAATCAGAACTTGGAGATATTACAGAACAGCTCTGTAGGAACAGAATGTTGTTTCAGCGTTAGATATTGAAAAGGGGGAATCGATCTGAAGAAGTAGGGCACAAAGTATTTGTATTTTGTGACTTGTCCTTAGAAATAGCTGGTGTGAAAAAGTACAAATACCATGTATGTTAGTAGTATATTATAGTTGCTGAATTATGTGATTAATTCTCACTCGCAAAACTGCAATAGTTTTTAAATGTTGCGAATGGTATGTGTATAGTATTATGGGCTAGAAAGCATGTTGTAAGGCTGTTCTTTTTGGATAAGAGACCCTCAACAAAAGAAAAAAACACTTAACAAACATCAAAGAAGCCAGGGCCTCCACACAAGACGGGATTGTCTCGCTCTATGAGTAGGTTGGGATGCAACAGGCAGGCTTCAGGGTACTCCCTTCTATCCTCCTTCTAAGCTTATCTCTATGCAGAGATGAGCAGATGACCAGAAATAATGGAAGCAAACATTAGTTTAAATAATTAGCAACACATAGGCTTAGGTTGCAACAATTTATGTTTCCGTATGTTTAGTTAAGCGTCAGGAAGATTTGTGAACCTGACGTACTTGGCCAATGAGGAACCAGGGGAGGAAAAGATGAGTGTTGGGTAATAGAGTATAAAAGCCTTAATGCTGTTTTCTGCAGGTGCTTCTGTTTGCAGGACGCCCGCTACTGCAATTGCAAATAAAATCTGCTTTTATCAGAGATACTATCCTGATAAAATTATTAGGATAACTGTCTTGGAGTTAACATGATCTATCGGTGTCGGTGACAGGGGGACAGCATGCGCACAGGCCCACTGGCCCGAGAAAAAGAAAAAAAAGACAGGAAGGTAAGATAACACAGTATAATACAGTTCAATTGGAATTGAGGCTAATAAATCAAACAAAATGAGAGTGTCCGCAAACCAAAAGCCTTAATCTCAATTGAAGGCGAAATGGCTGGGGAGGCATTGTACTCCATACAAGGAGTAGGGCAAAATGAACCATCTGTAACACCCCGAAATATGCAAGTAAATGAAGAGCTATGCATTTTGGGACCAGTGCAAGCAGCAGAAACAGCGATGATAGAATACGAGTGTGAGTACACAGGTCTTAGCGTTGGTACTTATTCCACTGCAGTCTGGTTGGCTGAAAGGGTAGAAGTTGCAAGTGTTGTTGGTAGTAGTTGCATGGTAGACTGTTCAGCTGGAAGTCTTTTTGCCCTGAGGTGAGCGCTAAGAATAAACATTACCTGCTTTGAGTCCCCTTTACTGCTCTAAACTGTGTGCTAACTATTGTACTGAAAGCTGAAAGGAGAATAGATTGAATACTTTTCTCCTCGATCTTGTCCATATTTTACTCTCAAATTGCTGTAATTTTTTGCCGTTCTGCTGGAATGAATCTTACAGTACACTTGAAGCTTTGGAAAAGGGAGTAGATTTCTTTAGGGGGCCTTTGTGGGCAAAAATACTTTCCTCTGTTTAGGTGCTGAATTATTTTTCAGTGACCTTATTTTTTTGAAATAAAAGATGAGTGTAGTATACATATAATTTTGCCTTGAGAAGTTATTTTCTCAGTTTTTGCTGCAATCCATTCTGAAGTTTTACATACAGAATTCTTCTATTTATTTATTTTTATTTATGGCTAACAGATATTTCCTTTGTACGCTGTTAGATTTCCCAAAAAATTAATTGACATCTCAGGACAAAGTCGAAAGGACATTACTGTGCGTGATCCTGTGTACAGCTCTCATTGAAATTAATGAAAGAGATGCACATGTATGATTCTCAATTGAGAACGAAGACCGAACCTCATTTTATTTATTTACTTATTTATTTTTTAAATTACGTAGGAAATGACAAACATTTCTGATTTCAGATTTCTGTTGCTTTGCAAGCACCGGAACAAATAGGAATCTTGTAACAGAGGTGTTTCTCATTCTAACTTGCTTATCTGAAAGCTTTCCCTAAAAATGAAAATGTGGATTCACCTTGCATTTTATCCATTATGCATGTAGCATAATGAATGTATGGTAAAGTTGTGAAAAATTTTAAAAAAAAAAAAAAAAAAAAAAGTTATGTATGAAATTACAGGGTATGGCATAAATGGCTTAAATGTACAATTACTGCCTGCTGTATTTAGAGCAAATAAGAAGACTGCTTGCCCTTTTTGATGCTTTCTGGAAATATAAACACTGGAGAGACCTGTTGCTTAGTTATTTACAGGCGGATCAGGCTTCGTATTATCCCCAAGCATGTGTATGCAGACATACAGAAAACTACACCTGTGCCTTACACTCCCCAGTTTCTTTGCCAAAGAGTTTATCATTGCTCTAGTAATGAGCAGCTCAAGATGAGGATTTAGTTTTTTCTCTGTTCTCTGCTTAGAAAAAGCAGTGATTTCTGCATTTACTAATGCGTATTTCAAGATCAGAATGCGCACATTAAATTATTTTCTTAAGCTGTGTTAACATGAAGAAACATTACAAGAAATCCTTTTGAGTGATTGCTTACTTCCAATGGAGTAACTATTCTCATACGTAGAGTTTGTCTCCCCGTGGATTTGGTGTACAGCTGCCAAGAAATTGTTTTTAAAATGTCATTCCTTTACATGATTGCGTTTCAGTCTGGTGTTCTAGTAGGGGCTCATGTTAGCCAGCCACAATCAGCCATGAGGGGCCAGCTGCAGCCACCAGCAGCCACCACGCTGGTGCCAATGCGTAGGATGAAGGCAAGTGAAGAGAGAGATTGCCTTGGGTCCTGGCTGGCTGGAGGTATGTAGTGACCCCAGGAACTCCAGATGGCAGAGCCAGGGAGGAGATGTGGAAGAGAATCAAAGAATGGCCAGGGTTGGAAGGGACCTCAAGGGTTGTGAATCTCCAACCCCTGCCACATGCAGGGCCACCAACTTCCCCATTTAATACCAGCCCAGGCTGCCCAGGGCCCCATTCAGTCTAGCCTGGAACACCTTCAGGGATGGACGGGGCTTCCACAGTCTCTCTGGGCAGCTGTTCCAGCACCTCACCACTCTCTCTGTAAAGAACTTCCCCCTGACATCCAACCGAAATCTTCCCTTCCTCAACTTAAAACCATTTCCCTAGGACCTACTTATCAGCCCAGTGTCCAGCTGTTGGAGGGGCAGAGCTGGCCCCTATTTAAAAATCTCCAAGTGTAATTTTGGTTTGAATAACGCTCACCGTCCATGTCCACAGCTCTTGGCACATCTAGTCTCAGAGGAATGCAAGTCTATGTCACAGGTTTTCCCTTCAGCAGAACCTGTCTGTCTCTAACAGGACTGTTTCCTACCACCCTCATGTATGCATTTGGGAAATAATGTGTAAATTAAAAACGGTGAGGAATCACCGCAGTTGGTATGGAAAGAGGGAATGCTCATGGAGGGAATAACACTGCCCTGGATGCTTTTTTTTTTTCTTTTTCCCCAAACAATGTTGCTGGCACTGCAGCTGGGTCACTGTGGTGCCCTGCCTGCCTGCATCCCTTCAGGTCAGAGCTTAGGTATGTCCTAAGGTGAGGACAGGGGAGTGGAGAGTGGACACAGACAGGTTTTATCCTGGGGTGCTGCTTGAATAGAGCTTTAGTGTATACCCTTTATGGATGCAGCATCTATATGCTCCTATATTTATGTTTATTTATTTATTTTCCAAAGCTCCATTCCCAAGAGCTGGGCTTCTGTTTAATCTTAGTAACCACAGTTGGGCTGAAGAATGATTGTCTGTGTGCATTGGGGAAATGCTGTCTTTTCTGCAATTCTTTTATAAGATTTGAAAAAACTGCAGAGATGGGAGGAATGCCGAAATAAAGGAGATGAGCTTCGCCCTTTTAAAGTTTGTACAGTGCAAGTCTTTCCTAATATCCAGTCTCATAGGGAAGCTGGGCATCTCGTAGAGATAAATGTAGTTCCCACTGCTACTCAAATCCATTTTACACCACATTGCATGAAAATAGGGTCATACTGTATTGCAAGTAATAAACTAGGATGTTATTTTGAGAGAGTTCTCCCCATCTCTCTCC
This sequence comes from Centrocercus urophasianus, assembly GCF_019232065.1. Taxonomy (NCBI): domain Eukaryota; kingdom Metazoa; phylum Chordata; class Aves; order Galliformes; family Phasianidae; genus Centrocercus; species Centrocercus urophasianus. The sequence continues at coordinate 4,778,902 of NW_024884889.1, read as the reverse complement.
TACGGCTCCTTCTACACGCTGATATGTGATATTTATATGTCCATATAACTACTTTATCTTTTTTATCTTACCGAGTTACAAATAATCTCTTAGTTCTTAAAATTCTTCCTTCTTTCCTTCTCTTTCTTTCTTTCCTTTTTCACCCTTTGAGTTTTACGGATTTTTTTTTAAACTTCATAATTTTAATTAATTTTAATTCCAGTGACTTGATTCACCTAAATTTAAATAGATTTCTTCTTTTTTCTCCCCGTAATAATTTCCATTTGTATGGGAACTGTTGAGTCATGGCCTGAACCCCTGATTGATCACCTGAGGACAGGACTGAGTCAGCTGTGTGAGCACAGGTGAAGGCTGTAGACCCTATTTAAGGGCTGTTTGCCCCTGGGGAAGAATTTCTTTCTGGAGATCCCTGGTCTCTGCAGTCTTTCCTATGAACCTGGATCTTTGGATACAGGTGGGCATTCCTTTCCTGTTTGTTTCTTTTCCTATTTTCACCACGACAATCTTTCCAGTTGTAACACTGACTGTAACACCATTTATAGTTATTCATCACAATTCCTAATGTCTGCATTGAATGGCAAGCATATACTTCTTGGAACAGAATTAGAGGTTATCCTTTAACGTAAAACGCCTATTAGTCAAAGGCAATTATATTTAAGACTTTTTGGTGCTGAGTTACCGCAGGTCCTCGGTGCTTAAAAGCTGTTAATGTGTTTCAGAAATGTAGTGCCACATGTTTGCAAAGTACTTCCATGTTCTTACTTTTATAGGTGTAATTCAGTTTTTGAAAAGGCCTTGAGTGTCTGCTGAGATATGTTTCAGGCTCTTTTCTGTAAGTGAGAAGTCTTTTTATTTTTATTTTATTTTATTTTATTTTATTTTTTTTTACTGCTGTAGCAGTAAGTGTGATTGAATGAAAAGGTAATGACTTAACTCTTCTAATATTACATGTGGATGCTTAGAAGCTATCCTCAATACTACTTAAAACTATATAATATGTGTTTATCAAAGAGCATTTACGAGAGCTCAATAAGGAAGCAAGTTTTCCCTGTATTGTAGCGTTTGTGGAAAGAAAGAAAGAGAGAAGGGAAAACAGGAAGGGAAAACTCAGAGCTTAGTGTTTGGATCCATATTTCCAGGCCAGCCTCAAAATGGAGAGGAAGCCATGCCCATGTTTGAATTTTTTTTTTTTTTTTTTAAGACATTAGTTGCTATTCTCAGGTTTCCACAATGTTTTCTGTTCGTTTGAAGTACCACAAGGGTAGTTGAAAGTGTTTTAATGTAGTCCAACAAATGTGTCCTCGAACAACAACAAAAAAATTGCAAGTACAGTCTGTGGCTGATTTCATCACAATTTCTTTTTTTATTTTTCTGCTACAGACTGGGCATCTAGAGGTGGCTTTCCTCTGTTATTTATTTTCCTGTCACACATCCTATCAGCTTAGGCTAGAAAGTGTCCCTTCTGGTAGTTGCCAAGCACAAGGTGTGTTCACACAGAAGTTCTGGAACACGTGCAGTGTTGGTTGTGCAGCTGAATACATGGGCACTTGACAAATTATAATAATTACATTCCTGTTCATGAAGTTTCTGCTTTACAGGGAACTGGAGCGGGTGATACTCATTTGCAATTACCTTTGTGAACCGCTGTAATTATGCACTTGGAAAATGACAGCATTTTACTTTTCCTCATTGTTCAAAGAACAGATGACTGTGGGCAAGAAATACCTTGCAAAGGCTCTGAATTACACTTAAGTGTTTGCTGTTCAATGATACTTAGTCCTGTGTTATTACTTTTACTATTTTTAAGTACTTAGTTGAGGTTTTTTTTTTCTTTTTAACCACTGGAGTGTCTGATTGTTCTGGCTTCCAATTCCAGTTAATGTACTAACAGATGAGTTATCAAAGGTATGCGTGTGTACACATGCCATGTGAACCCATCTCTGTTACATAAAGACCGTGCCATGTATGTGGGGACAAAGTGGATTTGATACCTTTATCTTATGACCAGTTTGACTTCAATCCTTCTATCTGGGATTTACGGTGGCATTTCAGGGTTACCACTAAGAGAAATAAAATGCCCAACAAAACTACAGAGGAAAACGCATTCTCCTATAAACCTGTGTAACATTCAGTTTGTAAACTCAATGCACACCTATAGGGGGTGTGAGTGTAGAATGCAGGATAATATGTATAATTTGCTTTTAAAGCACATTTTTTTTCTCTGAAGTTTTAAAGAGTTATTTGTTCTGTTTCTCAAGTTTGCTTCAAGTTAGTTTTTTAGTACATGGCCATAAACCTTTCCCAAAAGAGAGTTTATAGGAAGAGCTTGGAAAATTTAGGTTTTCACATGCAGTCATACAGTCATCTGAAGTGATATCACTCAGACTAAAATTGCAGCTACACTACACCATGGTGAGGGGCTTTGGCTTAGAAAAGATCACGGTTCTCTTTTTCTCGTGATATTTGTAAACATATTTTGATTTCTTTTTGGTCAAAACAATGTTTTGAAAGTGAGTTTAGTTGTTAACATGGATGCCTTTCCCAGCATTTGTGGTAATATTTTTTTATTCATGAACTTGCATTTAAAAATGTCCCCAGCACTATAGTCTTTCGCATACCATAATACTGTACAATAGTCTAATAATATATAGTCCTCCTGATGCAGGGTGTAATTTCAGTGTTCCTTTTCCTAGATGTTTATCCCTAACTGAACTTAATTTGCAGCCCTGTGACTTGTGTAACATGGATCACCATTTCTCACCAAAGGGTGATGCTGGCTGCAGCTCTGCGTGCGCTGAGAGCGGCAGCATGCAATACCCAAGGGACAGGTCCAGAGCTGTCATCCGTTTGGCTTAGAATTATGAGCCTGGAGGCATAAATCTCGATGTCTTTCATATCGCAGATATAAATATTCAAAAATTTGGGATGATGCAGGGTGTTTTATGAAGATTTTTGAAGTGAAGATGAAAGGCAAGCATCTGAAGACCACTTCAGCTGCTGAGTAGAAATAAGAGAGATGAATATAATGGCATTTCTTTTTGGATGCAGCACAAGACATTAACAGTAGAGTGTTTCCAGTGGCATAATGAGCTGTAAGAATTTTGGAGGGTGAAAATTCACATTATAAAGCCTGGATTAAATGTGCATGTCGAAAATACTGAATGTTTCCCGCTTTCCTTTTACGTAACGTTTGTTTATGAACTTCAGTCAGGGTTCTGGGCTTTATTTTCCACCGTACACTTGACAAAATGTGGGCTTATCGAATCCCAAGTCTCTGCAGCATCTATCAGAGATGTAAATGAGCAGTGGCAGTGCCACGCACTCCAGATTGCACTGATGATTGCGTTGCCATGGTGATAACAGAGCATACAGGTTCCTGAGGTGGCATCAGTAATGTGGCAGTCTGAAACTTAATCAATGTTCCGCTACTTCTCTGTATTTCAATATCACTTCAGGAAAATTGAATTCTAGGCAGTTGTCAGTCTGGTTTATTTCCTGTGGATTTCTTCTACGCAATTTCCCTCTTTATTTTATGCTCTGATCATAATACAGTAATTGAAATCTGTGTTGGTCTGTCATACTAATTAGATGACTACCTTGAAGAAGGCAGCCTCTGCTTGTTGTATTCAGCAGCAAACCCATGTGAAATATTTTGTGAAATACTTCAGTAGTAATTTCTGTGCCAAAAAGATACTCTTTTCAGAAGATTCACCTTGGGTAGGTTAAATATTGAAAAACTTTAAGCACCATGTAGGATTGGAAGATGATTTTGCCTGTTGATAGTTACAGCTGTCACCAATAGGCAAAAGGACGCTGTCTCCTAGATCTTAAAAAATACATTGAGTAAAAAGGTATCTTGCCCTTATGAAATGTTAATATATTTACAGCAGCACTTCAGTGTGTCTCAACTCTGAGAGAAATTTGACTTTTAAAATATTCTCAAGGAATGATTATTCATGATAAGGGTTGTATTGATAGTATAATTAAAGGCAATCAGCCAGACAGGGTTCTACACAGTTTCGGAGATGAATTTTGGTAAGTTTAAAAAGAAAGGCAAGTTCTTCCCGTGTGAACAATCTTGGTTCATATTTGTTCAAAAGTAGGATAAAACCTCTATGTTTATTACATTTCAGTACTAAAAATTGTAATTTCTCTTTTTTACAGCATCACATTAATGACATTTATCGTGCAGAGGTGCATAAAAGTGAATTTATGTCTAAGGGTCATAAACCTGTTCTCTGAAGGTCTGTGACATAAGAGGGTATTGTAAATGTATAATGCAAGTGTTCTGAGACTGAATGTAGACCCGTCATCGTTTCCAGGGTCTTTTCTTATGCCACAATTATTCCGAAACAGCTTTTATTGGTTTATGAGGAGCAACAGAGTGTGGAGGGTGAATGCATTTTGTTAGCCCATCTATGGTCGCTTCTAGAAATGGCACGTCAAAAGACAGTGAAGCTGAGATGAAGCTATACCCAAATATGTCAGTGCAGAACATTATCTATCTCTCTTTCTGTATTTAAGCAGTGCACTTTATACACAACCAGTTCCAGTTTTATAGAGCAATAGTTTAATAGTTTCTAGCTCTTTTTATTTTATTCAGATGGATTTAGTCCATCGTTTGTTAGAAGCGAGCCGCCTTCTTTGACTGAACTAGAGAACCAACTAAAAGCTATTATTGACAGGTTTCAGACTAGAAATTGGGGCACTGGGGAGGAATCTGTCTTTTTTGGGTTATTCTAAGAGATGTCACCTGTACTGGAAGCTGACCTCTGAAGCCCTTGTTCATGGTTTCCCCTTTGAGCAAACTTGTTCTTTGTGCCTGCATGGCTGGCAAGAGCCATGGTTCACAGAGATTACAGGACCGACTGCAAGGTTAACCTGTTCATTAACTTTTTTGGGCATAATAAGTCTTACTGACACAGAATTAATGTACTGAAAGTGTAGTATCCATTTCTTACCAACTATTTAGCACATAAGATTTCATAATGCTTTAACCTTCCTTTAGTTTTTCCACTCAAAGAAATATCATAAGTTCCATTGCAGGGCTACGTTAACTTGCGGTTGGATCATCTGCAGTGCACAGTGCCCTCCAAACTCTTAACTCATAGACTAGCTATATCTTGTGAGAGATACTGGACAAATACCTTCCTTTTAACCTCCTGCTGAGCGGGAGGGATGTCTGTAAGAAACCTTTATCACAACAGCAAAGTTTTAGAAGGCAGAACACGACTCGATGGGAATACAGGACAAAAATCACTCTGAGGCAAACCTGCAGGTGCATTTGTCCCTGAAGTCTGATTTCAGTTGTACAAAATAGCTCTTATGAAGCTACAAGTAACTGACTGGTTTGGGGCCAGAGCTTCCCAGCTGAGAGAGTGAAGAGCTGTTACCTTTCCTTTGCTGTCCTGTTTTCATGCATTGCTACTGCCAAAAATCTGCAGGGCAGTAATATCTCTTGCATCTAAAGAGTATGAACAAGCCATGAGTACAGTTGGACACCTGTGAGTTACAGTAACTGTTGTTTCACTCCTTCAGGCCATTGAAAGCCAAGCAACCGTACGCTCTGCCCGCTTAGATAGGCCTACAGTAGTTCAGAAAGTTTCTCAGGGAAATGCAATTAGTAACAGGATTTAATAAAAGCAAAATAACCAAATATGAGGAGTAGAGTCACTATTCTTTTGTTCTTCCTATCTAATGCAAGATAATACTGAGAAGGCAATTACATTACAACTAAATGAATTAAACAAAGCTCCAAAACATAAATTAGAATTTAACTGTGCCATTAAAAACTAATTTAATTTGCAAGCCATCATTACTAGATAATAAAGACCTACTGCAAAATGTACAACAATCTCTTGTGAACACAAGAAAAAAAGCTAGCAATAAATCTTGTTGAGCAGATGAGTTTCTGTTACATTAGTAGAGGGGGAAAAAATGCTGAATGGATGTTTTAGTGCATAATGAGAACTGGGAAGTAATGGAACAATTGGGCAGCTTAGTTTTAGCCATAAGTGGTTTGACAGTTAAGGAGTGACCCTGGGGAATGTGAGGAGGAAATGTAAATGCTGTTTTTTTGGTTTTTTTTGTTTTTTTTTTTTTTTTTTTTTTTTTTATGTAATTTTTTGGAATCAAAATAGCTTATGAATTTACAGAGGTGTTAGGTTGCTAGCGTATACTGGATGTTATCCTAAGTTTCGAAATAGGCAGTGAGTTGAAGGCCCTACCCAATTTCTTATATGGAATTGTATGGCGTGGAAATACTTAGCATGAATGTGTGTCAAAATATACTCATTTTCCTCAGTAAAGAATATTCTTCAGGCTGATAAATTTCTGTCGTGCCTTAGTTTCATTCCACAGTTTTCCTTTAACTTAGTTTGCCTTAGTTTCAGTGCATACTAGCTGGGGTAGAACATGCTTCCAACTTAGCTGCTATGAGCAAACTTTTGCCTAGGTTTTGCTTTTTCCCTTTTCTTTTGGTTTCCTCTGTAGACTTCTGCTGGCCCATTTGCAGTCTGTGTCAGAAATCATCCAAATCTCGTTATTTCTTGTTGCATTTAGAACAGTTGCTGCAGGCAGCCCGTGTCTTGATAGTGCGGTTATTCTGCAGTTATTTTAGTACTGTATCACCTGCAAATATGCCAAGAGCCACGTCCTGCAGGAACTTCCCGAAACTCATTTTGTTGCAGCTCTTCTATTACTCGGCAGTGCCAGCAGATGGCAGTCCAGTACTTCTAGTCTGCTGGTGCTCCGGTTTTAAAATTAATGCGATTAATACAACTTAGAGAAACGCTTTTAGCTTGATTATTCTGATGATTTTGCTATCTTTTCTTTACCAAGAGAGGTTTTGCCCTTCGCCTTTTCTTCTGTATGAGACCACCGTCCAAACTTTACCCCTGAAACGTAGTTATGCAGAATGAGTGTAGGTCTGTGGAAGTTGCTGTGTAGTTCCTCCCTGTGGCATTGGCAGAACTATATAATTTATATGCTTCATATTCTAAGACTCCTTCCATCTGAGTAGTTATAATCAGCCTACCTGCAATTCTCCCGGTGGCATCATAAGGTCAGATATTCCCTTGTCTCAGTGGCTGTGTTGTGTTGATGTATGAAGGTAAAACAGCTGCCATGCTTGATCACGGAGGCATGAGGAATGTAATTTGTAATTTAGGTCCCACTCTTGCAAATGCTTACGCACACGCACAACTTTAGGCATGTGAATTGTTTACTAGCAGTTAGAGCTACTTGGGGATTTAATATTCTTACGAGTGATCGCAGGATTGGGGCATTGCTTGTAAATCAACATGTGGAACTGGCCTGGGTACTTTAATCACATGGGATATGGGGAAACTTTATTCATGATAGCTGGTGTTATTTTACAGAAAAATCTCTTCTCTCTCATTGCAGCCAGCATAATTAGAGTTGTCATAAAGATGATTCTTATCTCTAAACTCACTGTTCATTTTATTTTTGTTCTTGTTTATTATTTATGTGTTCCCATAAAAGCTTCTCATGCTACTTCTGTTGGTGCATACATAATACTCACCTTAAGAACATCTTATAATAGAGCAGTATAGACCTTATCTTGTTAGGGATATGACTTTTCCTGACGAGAGAGAACATTTGGGAACTCTGGGGATGCTGAAAGCTATGGCTGAGCAGAATAATTACCAGAATCTCCTGGGCTGTCATCTTCACCAGCTTTTCCCAAGGCAGACTTGTGCAGAACAGTGGAAAGAAATAAAGATTTGACAAAGGTTTTCAAAAGGCACTTGAAATCCGTCAACACGCATGATTGCATTTGGGGGAAAAATAAAGTAAAAACAAACAACCTCTAAACAAACAAACAACCTCTAACCTTTATCTAATATCACTTCCCATTCTCTCTGAACATCACAAAGTTGGTAAAAGGCATTTATACACATCGATGGTAAATTAATGTACACAAGTATGCTTCTTGTGAAATGAGTTGGCTAACCTCAGTGACTAGTGAACAGACTTGCTTATAATCTGATCCCAAGGCCAAGGTTTTATAGCTCGTATGGCTTTTCTTCTCTCCAGACTGCTTTAACTTTGAACCTTCAGATAGCATTAATCTACCACCACTGGGTTTGCTTGAAGTTGAAAGAAATAAAAATAAAAATTGAGAGGTTATAATATCTCCACAGGATGAATCTTAAAGGAGGCTTAATAACACTAGTAAAGTGCTGTTATAAAAAGTCTGGGAGTGGGTGGGAATATGTATAAATGTACTGTTCTGTACTGTTCCTTCACCCTTGCTGTGACACCAGTCCTGCTTGAAACAGTGCTAGGATCAGCTGCCCCTGAATTAAACAACATCTAACCCTGTAATTAGTGGTGCAGAAACCAGCTGAGCTTCGAAGAGTATAGAATGTTGGCTTAATTTGACTCAGGGTTAAGGTGTGGTGTAACACATTCTCACTGATGAGTTGCCTTTACTGGCACAATTCCACCAAAAAAAAAGTACTGCTTGTGTGACTGTGAGTACTGCTGCAGAATTAGTCATTAAATTGTTCTAGGGGTTTGGGGAGTTTATATAATGCACAACTACAACACAGAGTGATTAAAAAACAGGTAATCACCCATGATGCTAATGGGCCCGTTGCCACAGAAAAGAAATGTCAATTAAAATTCTTATGAATTATTTACACATTTGTGTCACCCCTATAATTTGATTCTAAATTGAGTGTTAGCTTTAGGTCAGAGTTTTATGCAGGGATCTGTAACCCTTCCGAGCTGCACATGCACTAGTTATCTATAGGCATATGTGCAAGTGTGCTGGAATTCTTTCTTTTAGATGCCAGTCTATTAAAAAAAAAAAAGGCGTGTCAGGATCCCTGCTTGAAGGGCTGCTGTAGTTTTGCCTCCTACGGGAATATACTTTACATAGTTCTAAAAGCTATCTCCTCCCAAGGATCCTTTATCAGATAGATATGAAGAAATGACCAGCTGTCAAGCAAATAACTTCTTATTTTACTTTGATTTCAGGTGATTAGTATTGAGCCTCTACCAGTAGTGTAATGAGCCAGACAATTAAAAAAAAAAAAGACATTGTGTGTATTTGTGTGTAGTGCCTTCCTTTACCTTTATCTTTTGTTTGAAACAAATCAGAGATGTAATTATTTTAGTAATCTGTAAGGTGAGAGATTTCACAAAGGTCTGAAGTGCCTATGTGCTTCCTAAAAGGTGTTTCTTGCCATACTTACGAATATTGGCCCACAGTGATATAGGAGTGTAAGGCATGTTACAATTTCTAACACTGTGACAGTAGATCAGACGAGAGGCTGGGGTATCCTGTATGTGTTAGGAGCATGCAGAAGGAGCATATTGTGTAAAAACAACAACAACAAAAAAAGTGATAACATAGTAATGGTATTGAAAATCAGATGATTTGACTGGCTGATGGTTTTTCTTGTGTTGGCTGCTGTGACTTTTTTGCGTGCCAAAAAAACCCCAACTATAATTTGAAGATTTGTAAACAATGCTTTTCTTGTTAGATATTAATGGACAATTGGGTGGTTACTGTCAGGACAAGCAGATTACTACTTGTTTTGATTCTGTGTCCTGCCTGCAAGAGGGTGTAGTCTGTTCTCTCATACTGTGTGCTCTTGTGGCCAAGAAGACCAAAGTTATCTTGGGTATATTAAAAAGAGTGTGGCCTCCCCCTTTACTCTGTCCTGGTGAGGTCACATCTGGAAGACTGTGTCCAGTTCTAGGCTCCCCAGTTCAAAGAAGACGGATATCCTAAAAGAATTCAGCAGAGGGCCACAAAAACGACAAAGAGCCTGAAGCACCCCTCTTATGATGAAAGACTGAAAGACCTGTGGCTGTTCAGCTTGGAGAAGACTGAGAAGGGATTTCTCAAAGCTTATAAATATCTAAAGAGCTGGTGTCAAGTAGGGCCAAACTCTCTTCAGTATTGCCCAACAACAGGAGAAGGGCAAAAGGCACAAGAATGGGAATGCAGGAAACTCAAATGGACTTGCTGAAAAACTTGTTTACTGTGGTATGATTCTCTCTCTCTCTGTTGTCACATCTGTTTATTGTTTCTGTTATTACCTTGATTTTTTTTAGTAGCAATGATTCAAATTCAACAGATTCAGTTGCAAGTGTAGCATTTACCAATTAACAGGATTTTGTTCTTCTGCTATCGTGGCTGGTCATGTTCCACTGGTTGGATTGGTCAGGTTCATGTCCAGGTGGTGCTAGACAACAGGAGTGTGGGCTGTAGGATCAGTCTGACTGTAACGGCTTGGAAAAAGACACGCACTGTTGATATTGCTTAGATATTAAATACAAAGACCTCAGACTTCCCTTTGCTTCAGATGGACTTAGCATGGTTGGAGGCTCTTGTTTGCATGCAAATTACGTGCATCTGAACTCATCATAAGTGAAGGACAAAATGTTGTTCCTTTATCCAGAATCTAACCAGAGCAGACCTAAGCTTTCACTAGATCTTTCTTCCCTATGCGTTTTTCCGTTTGCAGCAATACTTGACTCTGTTGTTACTTATTAGAAATATTTTTGCTGCTCGTTTGTTGAGCTTGCACAATCTAGTCTTGTGTCCTTCTTCCAGTGACAGAGACACGCATGAGGGAGAAAAAGCATTTATATTTTGTGGATACTTTGTGTGTGGAGTGGAGAACTGGTTTGTTGACCATGTAAGTGTGGACTCTTATGATCTTGGGGAATTCGGTTGTTATTTGTTAGGTTTGGTTGGTTGGTGCAATGGAAAAAAGTTCATATAGAATATCCATCTGTAGCATGGGAGAAGTGAATTCAAATCTTCCCTCTCTGTCAAGCCCGCAGTGGGATCGAAGTTTGAATTGTACAGTGCAGGTAAATATTCTACCTGAGGAGATACTGTGAAGCGAAGGGACTTTTAAACTCTCGCTACTTTTCTTTCTCTTAGCGATTCTTCTTAACATCTCCTTTGCTCTCCTTAGAACAGGTTTTCATCCAGAGCCAGAGAACAGTTCAGTAAAAGCCAGTCTATTGGCACTGGAACGATGCTACTGAAAATAATGGCTTCTTACGGTTATTGGCATGTTGCTGAAGGTTTGGAATTTGTGACCTTACCAATGCTTTGGGAATCCTCTGCAGTACCTAAGTTTATGGGATAAACCTGACAGCTCTGATATTTTACATCTTGTCTCAGATGTCAGGGTAATTTGTGCTTCCGTGCAGCCCCTCCCTCCTTTTTTCTTTTTTTCCCTTTAACAGTGTTCTTAGATGTTAGTTCTCATGGTAGTATGCTGGGATTTTTACTTCTGTAAAGCCCTTAAGTGCGATGCGGCTGATCTTCCTCACTGCATTCCAAATGTATGCTCTTTTTCTGACTTCATAAGTACATATTTTATCTTGGCCTACTTGTGTTTCTCCTTGCCGTCGTCTTCACATCCTACTTCTTATTTCATTTTCTTAAAGAGAGTGAAATTCATATTATAAATGTCACTTTCATAATACCTAATATAAACCAGTGTTAGAATGATCTCCTTTAATTTCGTGTATAAGAGTTTTTGTTTTGTTTCCCCCCCCCTCCCCCCCCACACACACCTTACAGCAGCAACTGGTGGGTGGTGGGTGAAAGGGGAAGCCTGCAGAATGAGCTTTTTTAGAGAAACCTGTGTTTACTGCATGCCATTTCCTCCTCCATTGAAATGTTAAAATGCAAACCTTTTCAGCAGTTGCCCCTGCCCATTGCAGATAGTGTTCTCTTTTCTTGCTGTTTTGTCCAAAGATTCATTATCTTACTTTTTGTCAAATTGAATTGCATAAGGCACTTATGCAACTTGTTGTGAATTTTATTGCTTTCCTTTTGTGCATCTGTTGATTCTCCCATTTTGTATCATCAGCACATTTCATCACTTCAGTGCATTTCCCTCCTTTCAGGTTCTAAAGTAAACAAAATCAATACTAACGTCACGATATTCGAGTCAACTCCTTTCATTCAGAGCTGCTTCTCCTTATAAGTACCTTCTGGCTCTGGTGTGTGAGATAGTTTGTTACCCATTCAAGCAACTCACCTCCTATAGCTCACATACGAAGTGAGCTATAGAGACAGTTTGCAAGGCACCTTACAGAGTTCTCAATTAGAAGTGGAACACTGGTTCCAGTCTGGTTTGAAACTGTTTGACTAAAAAGTTGTGTAAACTCTTTAAAAAGTGAACAAATTCAGGGAGGTGGAGGTTACATGCAAACAGCAGAAGAGCTCTGAAACACTGAAAGCTGCTGCCTTATTTCTGTGTTGTAAAGCTCTTCTGTGGATCTTAATATTACAGGACAGCTTTTTAGCTGGTGAAAATTGGTGAAGCTTGACTGGTCTCAATGGTGTTACAGTGATTTATGCCTGACTAGCACCTGGATCAGGCTGCTTCAGTGATGAATGACATTAATGCCCTGCCATGATGATATTTACTATCCCTGAATACATTTTTTGTGACTTTGATATCAGATATTATGATTGCATGCACACATGATCTTCCATCATGATGAGCTTCAATATATCCCAAATGGAGAGGGTGAGTCCTTGACGTTTGTGCTAGAAGGGTAACTGTTGTCAGCTAATAAGTTACAGGCTAGGTTCTAATGTTAGCCGCTGAAACAAACCAGACAACATTAGACTCCTGCTTTCTTCAGAGCAGACCTAGGCTATTCTCCAAAATGTTTACAGTCAATATGAAAACAAACATGTCTTACAATACAAAGCCATAAACTGTTATTTGCTCTGCATCAGTAACAGCTGTAATATGCTTTAGGTAGTATTTAAGGAGGGGCTTATGCAGCAACAGACATCTGGAAGGATATTCATCAGTCAATGTGCCTGTGAGTAAAGAGCTCGTGAAAAGAGGAGGGAATGAAAATATTTAGGGGATTTCACTTTGAACAAGGACAGTGACATGACAGTTAACTTTGACGTGGACACTAGGTTTTATTGTACAAGTCATTTCACCAAAAATGTAGTGAGGAACAGTCTACCCTTAGAAATACAGTCTCAATAAGCAAGAGAAAGACTGGAAAGGGATGGAAGCATCAAGATGCGAAGTGAATTGATTACAGTTATACTGAAAGTAAGTACCTTCAAAGGAGTTTTATTTATATCCCTTGAAAAATAATACGTTGTAAGCGAGCCTTCAAAAAAGCTGAGAGATTCACATCTTCGTGAGGCCCATCCTATTATCTCCAGTGGCATGTACAAATAAAACAGAATTTCTTTAGTGCCCTTTGACTCCACAATAAATTCCAGACAGAAAAGAGATGCTATCCTTTCATTTCTACAATATGAATGTTATCTTGGCTTCCTATTTCAAGTTCATGTACTTGTGCCTGGTGTTAACAGTACTGTCTGTTGGCAATAGCGCCTACAACAACTTCTTAAAATACAGTGGAGGAAGGGCTGGTCTGCATGCTGCAACTATTACAAGCTGTATTTATTTGCCTTAAAAAAAAATAGAAAGAAAAAAGTCTACAGTTCTACTTCACCAGAAAAGCACTACTGTATCTAAAACTGTCTGCATTTGGACAGTTATCTAATTCAGTTTTAATGCTCAAGTGTTGCAAGGTGAGCTCTCCCTCTTTGTCACTGTTTCAGGATTGTTTTCAAGGTCTTTTGGCAGGGTAAGAAGCAGGGTAACAGCACAGAGCACAGTCTAGCTGTGTTTGAATCTTTATCCGTTCACAATAACAATTGTTATGTCTACTGATCTCTTGCCTGTATTGCACAGCTTAATTGTGTTTGTCAGCAAAAAGGACAAATAGGGTTTTAAAGGTGCACTGGGGCTTTCCCTTCCAACAAATCTGTTGGTTGTAATGAATGGAAGAATTGCCTTATGCATTTTACAAGGCATTTGGACTGGAAGATCTATCTAGTCAGTCACTCACTTCATTCTTCTGTATTCAGTGTTTCCTAATACTTCATTAAGGTGGTCACTGCTGTGTCCTCATAAACCCATCACTCAAAATTACTATGTTCTTCCATCCAGGAACTTGCCAGTGTCACCACTAATAGGAATGAGAAGACAGCCAGTCACCTCAGCGAGACCAGTTCTTGGCTTAGTGAACCTTACGGTTTGTGTAATAGGTTCTGTGGGCTTGATTCTTCATTGCTTTCACCTTGAGTAGCCACCCATGCCCATACAAAATGAGTGTTCAGAACGGTCTCATTTAGTATCCAGACAGGGCAAATGTCAAGGAGTGCAGAGTAGTATGGAATTAAAAGTCTCTGATTTCAGTATTATTTCAAATTAAGAATGCTTTTTGTAGGCTTAATTTCCTGTTTTGAGGTCCTATTCTTAGTCAGGAATGGAGAGCGTGAATAATTCAGGCACTGCCTTTCATAATTTTATAATGCAGCGTGTTTTACATATTCCTAGTTACAATATAATCACTGTCATCTTTTTCTGTGCAGTATTATTTCGTTACTTCTGCCACAGTGGGCAAATACCTTGCACTATCATAGAGTGCTGCAGTAGTAGCTAAGAAGGTAGTCATAAAATACTATCTTCTCAGATCTCATGATACTCAAGCCTGATAGAATTACACTAAGTAAGTAAATGAATGTTATGCTGCAGTAAAAAAAAAACCAAGGGCATTTAGTAGTTGCTGCTGGATTCATACTAACAATCCTTGGGCCTCAAATGGGTTTTGGTATTGAGATTTTCAGTGAGTCAATAGACAGGGAACCTGTGGACTACTGTCATCTGTTGCAAGTCCCACAACATATTTTATTTAGCACGCAGGTAGCAGTGGTAGCGACTAAGAGGGCCACAATTCAGAGCGAGTGTTTTTGTGAGACAGCGGTAATGAACTCTCTCACTTAAGGTGCATTAATGACACAGTTTCCATGTGTGCTGACTGTACGCTGAGCTACAAATTAATTTGTTTTGTTCCAAATGCAGTTAGCTGTACACCCATGTGACAGCTGTCTTGAGAATGTAACCAGGTTAGGTGCTGGTGGTGAGGATCACTGCTTTGGCTTTCATAGGAGCTGACCCAACACGTCTGCTGAATGGAGCTCAGTTGCTTTTTGGACAGAAGCAGAATAAATGAAATGGGCCAGATTGAAGTAGACTGCTCATGCCTTTAATGGGCGCCTCCTGTTCCCTGTCTGACTTGGTCTCCATGAGGCTGCTGCATATGAAATGCTCAGAAAAGACAATTTTATATATTTGAAAGAAATAAAAAATCACAGCCTGAAATAGCACGTGTTGTTTGTTACTGACAAGCAATATCATAAAGGCTGCTGCTGGGAGCAGAGTATATCTGTCAAAATGTAAATTGTTTGTGACTGAAGCTCCCTCTGCGAAGATACAGCACCTAACTCTTCAAAGACCTTCTGAGAAACAAAAACTGTACGCGTATCATACCTCACTGTAGAAAAGCCTATGAGTGGACCTTTAAAGCTATCTCCCAGGGTTTCTTTAGAATTCATGGCAGATTATATTCCAGGACATATTTTTTAGTGCAAATTGCAACAAAGTTGATTTAAAACATGTACAGATGCAGTGAACCTATACTAAGCCTCTACTTTCCCCCTAAACAGCAGCAGAATGGAAATATTCTGACAACCTGATCCTCCCTTCACAAAGCTATCACAGTTTATCTCTAGATGGCAGTGAAGTTCTTTCAGTGACAGAGCTGCTTCCTTCCCCCACCTTCTTTCCATTTCTTCTGGAGACTCATTTTCAGCCATACTGCGCTATGATTTAACAAGGCTTTGATGCTGTAAGATGTTGGCGGGCACAAATCAGATTTTTTTTTTTTTTTCTAAAAGGATAATATACTGCTTTTTCAAAGTCAATTAACACTTAGGGCAAATGAAATGGGAAGAGCTAAAGGTCAATTACTAAAGGATGGCCACAAAAACCTTTCTGGTTTATTCAGCGTTCATCCAGGGATTGCAGATCACTGGGAAAAGAAAGGAAATAGTAATTAGCTCATTTCATTTCTTGATGGTTACCAATAAGATGCTTTAATACAGTTTATCTGTTTTATTTTCAATCAAGTGTGACTGGTGCTAATAGTCATTTTGACCAGCCTGAGTCCGTGCTCTTTCAAGACGCTATGCAGCCATTGCAGTCACTGGGAAACCGTTGTGGCAATTAATGCATCGGAGAGATACTGGCACTAAAATTTCAGGTCGGGAATGTTCTTAATGAGCTTTATGTAAAAGAAATATTGTAGCTGGGCTGTCCAGCCTTTAAACAAACAAGGAGATGAGAGACACTAAGAACAAGTGCCATTCTTACTGTCATTCATCGTCCGGGTTAAAACAAGCAGGTAAGCTGATGCTTAGCCTTTGGAGAAGTGTGGTGTTGACTCACTGGCTTACCTACTGCTGGCTTTTTATGTCATGACTGTGGTGCTGTTCTGCAGGTGACCTGGTATGGTTGTAAAGATTTAATCAGACTCAGCTCCAGTGCCATCATGGCCTTCGTGTTCCTCACGTCAGTCACTGACATAAGTGAGGCAGTGCTCCGAAGCAGAAGCGATATCTGAATTCTTTTGAGATGTCTGCCTTGTTTGGAAAAGGCAGATTCCTGTCAAGAGAGCAGAAAGCTCGAAGGTAGCTTTAATAAAACTAATAGAAAGACAAAATTCGAGGACCATCCATAACAAAATGGGGTAGCAGATTACTGTCTGTTAAGTTTAATGGTGAGCATACATGAAAATGGCCAGATTTGACTTGAATCTGTGCTTTCCGCTTGCCTTTTGCGAGTCGAACAGCTTTCCAGGCAAGACTCGCACTTAAGATTGCAGTCACAGTTCATTTCTATCTTTTTTTAAAAATAACTCTGCTGAGTTTAATAACCTTTTCCTTTCTGAATAAGAAGTTTCTGTTTGCAGTCACATGAAAAGAAAAAAAGGCCAGTGCTACAGGCAGCAGGAGATTATTTCATGCCTACCTACTCAAAGAGGGTTTTACAAGAGCACAAGGGCCAGGGAAAGCACATAATGAGCAAACTCTTGTGAGGTAAATTATTATTTGGGATTTTGAATGGGTCCTTAACGTGTGGGGGAAACTGTACCGCCAAATAGCTGTGTGTGGCACTTGACTTTTCAGCTAAGTAGTGACTTATCAGATAGCTGTCATCCCTTGCCTCATTTCACTGTCTGTGACAGCAGGGAAAGGAGGAAAAAAAAAGTGCTGGGCATAGAAGTCATTTTCTGTTATATGCTGCTGTGTCAGAGAGACAAAGGTTTTTCTAGCCATAGATGTGTGTGTAGTGCACTAATTGTCTGCCCCCACCTATGCACAGCCAGCAATCTGTCCTTTTGGCTTGAAAAGCACAGTAGTTAGGCTCAGGAACAACATGCACCCAGACACAGTGCTTAATTTGTTTCCTTGAGTTAAAAAGGGAGGGAGGATCAATTGTGGAACTGCAGGGCATATCCTGCTTTAAGGATATATGTAGACTTGAGCCATAGCACCAACCATAGTGTGGTGACGCTTAAGGTAACTGGAGAGCGCGGAGGCTGTGGGTATATTTGCATTGCACAATTTGTTCAGAAATGAATGACTTTTCTTAAAAACACGGTAGCTGTGTCAGCGTAGTGTTTTCTGCAGACTGGTCCTTGCTGAAGGGACTTTCTGATACTCATCCAGGGACCTGTAGCATATAGCACTACGTTGGTAGTTTGTCTGTGGTAGCAAAGTTCTTGCCCAACATTGTGGGCAGATTTTAGAGCGCATGCAGAGCTATGTAAGGTGTGGGGTTGTGCTCTGCTTGCCTTTTACTCTGATGTTCACGTTTCTCTGCGTATATCCAATTATTTTCCCACAGATTTTGTTGAATTACAAAGCATAGCATTCAGAAAACTTGGAGTTGTGAATGTCCAGAACAGCTGAGCGTGTTCGGTGAACACGTCCACATCAGCTGTGCTGTGTGTACAGCTGATCTTACTGTGTTGTGTAGCTTATTGCAAGGGTCAGCCTCTGTTCACGTGTGGTGTGCATTTCTTTGTATATGATAAACAACTGCTCTACTAAAGCTATTTCATGTTTGTTGCTGTAATGACCCTAAAAGAATTTTGGGGTTCACTCCTTAGAATGTGAGCCATTTTGCTATGGTATCTGCTTTATTAGCCACATTTTGGAGAGGAAGATGTTCCACTAGACTATGTCTGTAGTGACTCGTCCAGGGAGAAACATTCCCACACAATCAGCATAGTAGATTTTCTTCCCTCTCTGCCTTTTTTTGGACATTTATTCTGTTCTCCTTTGAATGTGATCTTTGCTATTCTACTTAAAATAAAATACAATAAAGGAAATTTAGATGTTTTGTTTTTCTTCACAGCATTGAATTGGTAAGCTAGTGAGAACAGCTGTTCTGTATTTCAGCAAAATAAGGAAATGCAGAAATGAACAACAGTAAAAAAAAAAAAAGAAAAACAAAAAGAAAAAAAAAATGGAGTGATCAAAAACAGTCCCTAAAACTTTGTTTGTGCATACTGTCTTTGCATCTGAGCCAGCATCCATAGAAATCAATGATACCTTCTTTTCTTTGTTGTTGATAGAAGCAGCTTCAAGCAGAATTGCCAAAGTATGTTAGAGTAGTCTCACAGTGTGTTAGGTTTTAGGGAATCTACTCCCCCACCACTTTATATACTGTGCACTCCACTGTTTAGCAATGGAGTAAGCACGTGAGAAAAGTATATATTGCAAGAGTTTCAATTGTTAGTTTTTAATGTATGGGTCCAGCAAATATTTTAAAAATATATTTTTAATACATCTTTAATTAAGTGATACAAAGAAAAAATATAGATAAATTATAGTTCTTTTCTGCAATAGTAAAACTCTTTCAAAAATACAATCTTTCTTCATGAGCTGATGTCATGGTTTGTTTGAAGCAATCTAATTCTGCTGAATATAAAACAGGACAGCATGTGACAACTGCCATGTGAGATTCCTCGTGGTCCTACTTGTGAACCACTCAGATCAGTCAGAAGCTTTAAAAAGCACACATTTTTGTTCTGGAACACAAATGATCAGGTAGCTGGAGAGAAGTCATTTATGAGAAAAGATTAAAGCCTCCCTATAATCATTCAGTAATGCATTTGCACTCTTCACTGCTTTGATTGCTGTTGATAGTGCTGTCAGAACTACTAACATATGTTTGCTGTGGATATTCCCAGTATTCCAGCATTTCTTGTGGATTGTAAGGAGAGTAACAAAAGTGAATTTAAAACAAGCGAATTGACATTTAATGGCTCTTGATAGAGAGGTGTTGCTGAGCCAAGGCTTACTAATTCATCTGCTCTTTTGGGTGGTAGATACTGTTTTAATTTTCATTCATGCTATAAAATAAATTTAACTTTTCTCTCCTGACTTTCTTAGACTCTGTTCACTTATACCTCTTGCTTAGTAAAAATAGGGTTTTTCTTACTGGAAGTGATTTTCTGAGTCTTTTGTTAGGCACCGGGCTGATGCGACAAGGTCAATAGGAATTAAAAAATGCAGATAATTAGTATCTCTCTCGTTTATCCTTTGCATAGGTAACGGAATAGCTCAATTTTCAAGTAGCTTCTGGAATGAAAAAAAGCAAACCTATGGCACGGAGATAATGCATTGATATCCTCTTTCTGTCAACTTGGAGCTAGAAGGAAGAAGTCTTAGGGTGTTACACACCACATGGGAACACAATAGGTTTTATCAAGACTCAGAATATTCACTTGCTTTCCCAGTGTCTCTTTCTTTTTCACACCCCGGAGTTGTAGGTGTACCTATAGGATGCTGATGTAACACATCTTTGAGGGAGTAGGCAGAGAACATAGAAGACCAAAGATGGCAGGAGCATTTGTGAAGCATCAGTGTTAGAAAGCTTACAACAATCTCCATTGCTTGGACAGATCTACAAGAAAGCAGAAAACTTTCAACATTTATCCTTTTCAAGCTCTTTTGCGGTCTAACCTGGAAAGGAAGAGGCTGTGATAGAGATATTCAGCAATGAGGAATTTAGCCGAAATATTTTGTCAGTCTCATTTGATGCAACTGCCAACAGATTGTGATTATCTGTACAACATTTGAATGCTAAAGGGGCACTAAAGATCCTTATACTAAACTGTTAAATACTTTTTGAGTAAATAAAAGCTGCTTTGATTCGAGCTGTTACCAGGAATTTCTCTCACCTAGGTAGAAACAAAGTCTTGATATATGATGTATTTGTCTTCTGTAGGGGAACAGTTGAGTCACTGCCTGAGCCACTGATTGATCACCTGAGGCAAGGGCTGAGTCAGCCCTGGGAGCACAGGTGGAGGCTGTAGACCCCATTGAAGGGCTGACTGGCACTGGGGAAGGGTCTCTTTCTGGAGATCCCTCCTCTGTGGAGTCTTTCCTGTGCACCTGGATCTTTGGATACAGGTGAGCATTCCTTCTCTGCTTGTTTCTTTCTTCCATTTTCACCACGATGATCTTTCATCTTTCCAGCTGTAACACCAACTGTAACAGTCCTGTAACCAAGAAATTCCTAAAATACTGTATGCAATTCCTGGGGTATGTATATTATATCCCATATGAAAAGAATTTTAAGTAAGGTTCATAATCATATCTTTCTTGTCAAGAGGATACATGTAGATTTTCTGAGAGTGTGATATTATGTTCTTGCGGTGATGAAGAAGTGGTCAGTGGCCTTATTTCTTGAATCACTTAAGAAAATCTGTGAGACAACTCATTTGTGTTACTCTTGAGTGTTTCATACTTCATCATGTGATTCTAAGCCTGTTTTATTTTAAGGGAGGAGTTTATTTTTTTTTCTTATTTGTGTACTATAGGGATGACGTGCAAGGGAATATAGAGTGTGTCAGAATGCGTTCAGATCCATCATTTCAATAATTACTTCTGCAACAATGGTTTAATTAGAGGAGTATTCTTTTAGTAAGGGCTTTTGTATATTTTTTAATGAAATTGAAGAGCATGAAATGTGGTTTCCCTGATTTTAAATGAAGCCACTTTTAGAGAAATAAAATGAGAAATGAAGAAATTGTTGAAGTCACAGTGCATGAAATTAAGAGAACCCTGACTATATTGGCAACAGTTTTTTCTTTAGTATTTTGATGACCATAGAGCTAAATAGTTGTGGGCTAATTGCTAAGATATTTTCTTGTTTTGATTCATAGGCCTTTGACAGTTACATTGGCTTACATTCATTTGAGCAATTCATGATCCCCATCCTGCAGTTTCCTTGAGGCTGGTGGAGCCTTGTGCTACTGTAGAACTTCACAGAGTCTTCGCAGAAGACACACAGCCTTCTGTGTATGGAAAATACTTTTGCAGGCAGATACATTAAAATCAGTAAGAGATTGCATGAACCCTTCCCTTGTGTTTTCTTGACTACAGAGAGCTCCTGAATCAGAGCTATTAGTGGGATTTTTAAGTTCAATGTAGTTGCAAGTTCCTAGTTGTCGATGGAAAAACCTGATCTCATGCACTGACACTTGTGAGTTAAGCTTGTCTAAGGGCAAAAATGATCCAGCCAGTCGTTCAACCCACCTTCTCAGCAGAGTGAAGAGAAAGAAGGATGAGAAAGCTATGGGTTGAGATGAAGACAGGAAACTTGCTTGACAATGAGGGTTATGGGCAAAACATAATCATTTTAAGGAAAATGAATATACTGCAAATTAAAATAAATCATGGTAGCAAAATACAAAGACTAAAACAATGACTGTTTCCCCTTACTCTCCCCTCCCCCCTCACTCAACTTCATTTCTATACTCCCAATTCCTCTATCTGGCATTGAGCAGCTCAGGTGAATGAGAGGATACAATCAGTAGTTTCTTTGCAGCTTCTTCTCTCTCACATCTCTTCCCTGCTCCATCATAGTCCTCTCCACAGACTACAAGATAATCTGTTTCAGTGCCTGGTACACCACTTCCCCCTCCTTCCTCACTGACCTTACAGTTTCCAGTGCAGCTTCTCACTCTTTATTCTTTGCTTTCCCAGTCTTCTTTTTACTTTTTCTTAAACACTCATGGGGGCCAGCAGCTTGGCTGATGGGCTCAGCTGTGTCCTACAGCGGTTCCAATGGAGCTAGCTGTGCCCAGCATAGCTTAGATCCTTGTCTTTTCTCCCACAGGTCATACCTGCAGCCATTCATTGCCTCCCCCTGAGTAATAGCCCTCCTGTGCAGTGCAGGGCTTATTCTGGCCTTCAAAGAAATAGCATAGGATGATATATAGTTGTAACAAATGTGCTGATCGTAGTACTGGAGCAATGGTTTTAGGGATGCTCTACTTTCAGAGAAAAATCATTAGATCATTAACATATTTAGACTGCATATTAGCCCCTGTTTTTCCAAAATGTTCCTTAAACAGTAATCAATCCCTTAACAATTACTGCAGGTCTGTTGGGGTCAAATTTTCAATTAATTTTCTTGAGAGAAGTCCCTTTTGAGTAAGTAACTTCAATATAAGGGATGTGAAGAACATGACTGTAATTTTGAGTAATAGATCTGTCCACTGATTAAATATTAGATTGACCTGTGTGCTCCCAGCTGAAATGTTATCTTTTCTGGTAGTCTGGACCTGCTCTGTAACCTGTAAATGTCCCATGGGAAGGATGTTTGGAAATGGGCCTGTGCTCTTTGTAAGTGTTCCCCCTTGAAGAAATGCTGTTCGTTCTGAAGCAAGTTGATATTTCTGTTTAAAAGCAAGATCCCTTTTCAATGATAAAGAATTCCTTTGTTTTTGTTCTGGGCCTGGTCAAGCGGGCTTGAGCAATAATGTTCTATGGGACGCTTCTTTTTCCTGAAAAATACAACTTCACCTAAATCCAAGTTTAACAGAAACTTGCCATTTTTAATAATGAAAAATTCTAACAGCAAACACTCAAACCTTTATTTAGATGTCTGGTAATAGAAATCAATGCAGCATGTGTGAGAAAATGCTTAATACCACCTGGGCAGGTACTTGCAGGCTGTGGTCAGCTGGTGTGCTGCAAGAAGTATTGCAGTTTACCTACTTCTTATCTGCTCTCCTTTCTGCCGATAAGTCATGACAAACCCACAAGCCAGAGAGTACCTTCAATATCATCTACTTCACTTTTCCAGAGTTTCTGGATTTGCTCTATGAGATTGTATTTCATTTGGAGTCAGTGTAAGAAAGCTTGCCATCTCCAAACGCTCAGGAGCCTGGCCTATGTTGTTTTAGGGGGGAAATGAAAGAAAAACATTTCTCGATGAGGTTAGAGTGGGAATCTGTGAGTAACGTTAATAATTTAGCAGAGAAGAGTGTTATTTGGGTGTGTGTCTGTGTGCAGAGACTAAATGGCAAATCACTTATCCCTGTCAAAAACATCGGTTTTTTTTTTGTTTTTTTTTTGTTTCTTTTTTTTCCCCTGGTCTTGGAAATTAATCATCAGTTCATATAACTGAGAAATGATGGGGGATCAGAAGTACTGTTGCATGAGAATGGAAATAATTGTTTGCAGTTTTCAGGAGAAGATTGCCAGTTTGCAGGATTTGGACTGTGCGCAAACTGTTACTTGCTATCTCTAATTGAAGATGTGTTATTTGTGGGCAGAGTTGCCTTGACACTGAGAAACTTGAGTGGAATACAAAGCCAATAAAATGGGCTCAAGTTGGCCTTGAAAGTGATTAACTAGCTCATACTGTGATATTCCTATTATTGCTAGGAATTCCACAGGTTGCTAAATTTACTGTTGCCTGTACAGATGCTAGTTACACAGTAAGAGGTGTTGAAGCAGAAATGCAGAAAGACTTTGGTTTCTAAAAGAAATATCTTTTATTTTGGAGACTAAAGCAAATACAAAGGGTAATTTATAAATGACAGTGTCTGTGAAATTTTTCTTAATAAAATCCATCCTAGAGCAGAAACAAATGTTCCAGAGGTATTATTATTTAAAACTTGACACTCATTAGACTAGGAAGCCTTTATGCATGTAGGAGAGTTTCATCCTGTATGGATGCAATTGAGGCATCTCTTATGTCTGTTCTTAAGGTGAGGCAAAATCTGCTTGCTTTTTCTCTTAAGCTGACGGTGAAGCGGTACTCCATTTTATTGCAACTATGCTTTGGTACATATGCTGCTGCTAGGTGAACATTAGATTAATGTATTTGCTGTAGATATTTAATAAAAATAATGTCAAATTATGTAGAGTTGCTAGCTTTATTCAAAACGATGCAAAAAGCACAACTAGATTACAGTAACTATTATTACTTTTTTTTTTTTTTTTTTTTAGCACTTTTTTTTTTGGTGAGTATAGAGATTTACAGCAGGGCTGCTGCATACAGAATATAAAGAATAGAGCAAACACATTAGAAGCCATTAATACTCTCTCCTAGAGAGCTGACTCGGTTTTCTTCTCTTTGTTTGAGAAAAGCAGGAGACCAGCTGGGATTTATGACCTCACCTATATTTTCGAGTGGCATTTTTTGAGAAGTGAATGTGATGTTGTTAGAGATCATAAAACAATACAGATTTCTTAGGGATTCCAGAGTACACTGTGCAATGACAATGTGTTTCCTCACTATAATCTTGAGATGTACATTTCTTCTTTAATGATCTTGTCTGTCCGCTTTTAAAAAGGGATAGAAATTGATGTATGTGTAGCAGGTTCATAAGGAATAATAACATCTGACTGTTTGCTCATCACAAGCATTTCAGTCTGATTGTACTTAGGAATGAATGAGCTTCATTCATGCCTCCTCTTAAGTAAATTTGCATGTATGAATTGTGTTGGGATTAAGGCAGGAGCGGACTTATGCTCTGGATGTCAGTTGAAGTGCCTGGTGCACCACCAAGGACTTCAGTGACTAAGCTGTCAATGGATATTATCATTAAAACCTGGAGACTAGAAAGCCTCAGAGAACACAGTTACATTTTCTAAGATTAAATTTGTCTCCTTTACCTGAACTGGCTTGCACCATACTCTTTGTTATCCCCCAATTTCTTAGTTTGCTCAGAGTAAGATTATCTGAAGTGTGAGTAGCCCTAAGGGTAAGGATACGTTATTATTACGACCCTTGATGCCTGCCCAAAATGCTGCTGCTTTTTTTTTTTGGTTCAGTTCAGGAAAGAAGTGCAAATTTCTAGTGCGGAGTACCTTACTTTGTCGGTTTGTGAACACATCTTTGTGTTTATTATGTCTAAGTAAAAAGAGAAGTCGTTGCAATATTATTGTGCATTTCAGAAGACTATTTAAAATGTTCAGTAGCCTTGTAATGTATATGTCAGTATATTACATAGATTCATATTGCAGTATCTTAATGGAAGTAGAGATGCTCTCCTCTCAATTGAAAGGTTGCTAGGAGAGACAGCTGCTGGCTGCACAAAGAACTTTATTTTATAAAGTGAAAATGCAGCAGCAAATGGTATTCCAGCCTCTCACAGAAGAACCATGCATGTTATTGGGCTGCCTACTGTAAAATAAAAAAACTGATTTTCTGTGACTGTATGCATTTCACAAGGAAAATTTAACATTCTCATTGTATTAATCTAGATGATGTTTATTTAAGTGAGGAATAATTTTAAGTAATAGATAATTAACTCTTTATTTATTTTTCTTTCGTATTCCGTCTTTTTCATCAAGTAATATTAATCATTTCAGAAAATGGCAGTGGTATTTTTGTAGAAAATATAACCTAAAAAATGAAGAAAAAGTTATTTGGAGCAACAATTCTGTTGCACACACAATCTGATCTTGTCAGTGTTTGCAAGTGGGGATGACTGACTATTAAAGAACAAGAACCATGGGCTTACTCTTCATTGTTCCTACCCAGAGATACAGCCTTGAATTTGATCTCCGATCTGTGTGCAGCCTGGGTGGGATGTTTAAAGACCTTCTCATTTACCTTTATCTGCTCTGTTGGTTTAAGGTCCATCTTTACTGGATTTAGTTGAATAAGAAGCCTCTGAGAGTGGTTGGTAAGCCTGATGTCTTTGTACAACAACAGCATTCATGAAAACAAACCAGCAAACAAATGATAAAAACTAAAAAGAAAAACAACGAAACAGCCAGCCAAAAACTAAAAACTCTAAATGAATTAAATCTGTTTATTGTAAGTAAGATTTCATAAAGCAATTTCTACTGATATCCTTCACACATGAGAATGGTAGGACTTAATCTTCAATTGACAAGGTTTTTGTGCAGCTGTAGGCTTACAATGTGGCATACTCATCAAATATGATTGACTTCTATCAAGTAAATAATGATTGTAACAGCTTTCTAGGCTACGGACCTATGGTGCAAAATCATTACTTTATCTAGACTTTCATGTTCATGTGACCCTTTCCAAGGAAGGACAGATCAAGAAGTACTTGTAACACCTTTGGATGAAATAGATTCTGAAAACAAAATAAGATAAAATTGTTATGAGGAGAAGAGAAAGAAAGAAGACCATCTGTCACCAGATAGGATTTGCTTCACTTACATTTGAGAGAAAATTTTGGCTTTTTGGAGGTAAGAATTAATCATATGCTACTTCCTTCCCATTCCATTTGAAACAGAAGAACAGCCCTTTCATTTCTGAATGTGGCAGACCTTCAGTTAGGTATACACTTCTTTAGCTTCTTTGAAAAATAGCTTGTTTAACTAAGAGGTTTGTCTGGATGTTATTTTTCAGAAATGACAGTAGGTTCTTAGAAGCTTTTTGCTCAGAGTTGTTTGGGACTTGTTGACGTTAAAAAAAATGAAGCTGAAAAGTATCAGTCACTTTTTCATCGTTCTTAGGCTCTTTGTAGTAGTGCTTTATATGTATACTATGTTAGACATCAGCTGATGCCTAATACAGCAAGTTATAAAGCTAGTCTGTACCATCTTACCCTGGCTTTATAGATTCAGCAGATTAGTTATAACTTATGTCACATGCACAGTGAATCTTTAAGTGAAAGCAAATTTCAGATTCAGAAAAAAAAAAAAATCCCAAACCCAAAAAAAACCAGGCTAGTAATTAGAACCCAACTTTCCTTGCATTGACAGCAGATGAGTCATTTATTAAGTCCATGTACCACAGTAACAGAGCAACATCACACTTGATTGAAATCTTGGCCAAGTCTGACAGATGTTTTCAACTCATTGTCAATCTCAAGTATGTTTTAATGAGTTTCAAGTGGCTGGAGCTCCCCTCTGCAGATGCCACTGTTACTGAGACCGTGAAAAGAATCTTTAGGGCAGTGACAGCATGGAAAATTCCTTTGAGTAAATGGTATATCAGAAGAAATCCTGACTAGCAACACAAGTGCAGTTCCTGAGAATGATCTTTGCATTTTGAATCTGATGATTTGGTGCAAAATTTTAGTTGAAGTGAATATCCCAAGTAAAGATGAAATTTTGAAAGGGAGCATTTTTTTAAGGATTACTTATAAATCCTATTTCCTAGTAACTGCTGATTACTGCTGTTTCTGCTTATGCTTCTAGGTCTGCTTGGGAGTCTGAAGAACAAAAGCACGTCGGAATAAAACCCAAAACAAACATTTAATTCAATATTTTTATACTGGGATGAGCAGAAAGGATGGTGACTGTTACATTTGAAAACTTCAGACTGGATCAAGCGCAAAGATGCTGATTGAAGCAGTGACTGAAAGCTTCGCCTGTTTTGATGACTCTGAATAAAGTCTCTGAATAAAAAAAAAACGTATTTCACATTGTTTTTGCTGATATTAAAACAATCTAAAGCAGTTTTTCGGACTCGATATGTGTAGAGTGATAATATATAGAAATTCATAAGGAAATTGTGCATATAGAAAGACTTGAAATTAGATTATGGGTCCCAAAATACAACAAAGAGTACTCAAATTTACCAAGAGATTAATTTTAAATCCTCAAGTAACTAGAATTTCTAAGTGCAAAAAAATCTAATTTATGATATTATGATATTTATTATTCTACACAGGTGGTTTAACATACTCCTTCTGTTGAAATATCTATGAAAGCAAGAGCTTCTTTATAATGAAAAGATTTATTTGGCATAAGTAAGTGGCAAAAGGTTCACATTTTATATAGCTTTTTCACTGGCATCAGAATTTCATTTATGGAAGAAATGTGTTGAAAGTATTGTTTCTGAATCATGAATCTAGAATTCTATCTATGGTAGGGTCTAATGACTGCATCTGTTCAGAAGAATTCCTTAATCTCTAAAAGCTGCATGGAAAACAACAAGCAATACTGATTTTGTGCTAACTGCAGCTCGTTTTTATTCTTTCAGAAAGATGGAATTATGTGCTCCAATCCAGTGTCTCTGGAACTCATACCTTTATCTCACTGAGGTACGTGTTAAAATTGAGCCTTAAAGCAGCCTGTACAAGAATTCTCTGATACTTGTAAAAACAAGTGAGCTATCACAATTTGTGAACGCTGTTGTTCAAACTGGCAGCTGCTGGGATCTGGCCATTTTGTTGTTGCTTATGTTAAGCTTGTTGAAAGCTGCCTTTGAATTTTCTTCTTCTTCCAGCTTTACTGTTTTCATATGGTATATGCTGCGCATTGAGGGAACATGAGAATGAATAGTTTATGAACAGAGGTACTACTGAAATCAGGGATAACTCCTTGCAGCCATCTGCAATGGAGTACAGAAATGAATGCTTATGTGGTTGCGAGTTTGGAGATAAGAAGACAAAGTAGTCTGAAATAGGGTTGTTTGGAGCAATTTTCTGCGTGTAATTGTCTAACATAATGTATGAAATGAGGCAAGTATGTATGTGCCTGTTCCACTTTCCAGGCTGTGGCTATCAGGCCAGACTTCAGAACTGGAAAATGTTCTGGCCGTGCACCAAACCAAAGATATGCTGACATTTTGTTGTAATTAGTAATGCCACTCTTTGTTAATCACAACCTGTTAAAATCAAATATGCAGGTTATCACCTACTTAAACTTCATTCCAAAGAACAAAGAACCATACTTTAAATCTGTTCCAGTTTGCATAATAAGAAGCATTATTAACTTGCATTTTTACCACTTTAATTCATTGACAGGATATTCTTGTTCAGCCACTGTGAAAGTAGATCTCTGAGAAGCTCAGCATTAGAAATTTGGATTCATGTTTTCACTGGAATAAATCATACTTTGGGTTTCAGCTTGTGAGGAAAATCAGGCATTTGCTTGAGAAGGCTCTGGTGGCTTTCAAACACGTATGCGATTAGCAGTGGTGTATCACCAGCTGGAACTACTTAAGCTGGAGGGCACTTCAGATTCTTCCCCTTTCCGTCTGTAATTGGCAAGTGTATTTTCTGCCTACAATCAATTGCTTTTATATTCTGAGTAATATCCCTAAGTAAGAACAAATATTACAGCAGCTACAGAAGCTATTGATTGTAGGCAGAAAATGCCCTTTCTAAATGCCACTCGAGATGACTGATGTATGAAGAAAATCTGTGACATCATTAATGTGGCCAATAAACTTGTCACTTGGCAAACCAAGGAATGAACACAAGTAAATGTGATTTTCTATGAATCATGGCATACAGACAAGGGAAGGATCAAACGAGAGCGTCATGTGAAAAGACCAACATATTGAGGAAAAGAAAAAAAAGGCAAATAAATGCAGTGGATATACTGCGTAGAAAGCATCAGAGGTCCTGTTGTTTTTTGTTTTCCTTTTTTTTTTTTTTTTTTTCCTGTTAGATAGAAAAGACACTGGAACAGCAAATACAACTTTCAGTGTCCTGGAGGCCAACAAATGGCTGTCGGTTTTCTTGCAGCTCTTGCACAAATGTGTGTTATGGCACAGTTCTAGAAGATGTGTTTTCAGTCAAAGTATTCACCTAGAGGGCTGTCATCATGCAAAAATACGAAGAGTATAGGATTTGGATGGATGTTTTTGTTCAGCATGTATTTAAGTTATCATGTTGCATTCTTGACGAACTTTCTGAACGCTGTAATCTGTGTCTTCAATGATCCTTTCTCTTAATTGATCATTTTCACTACTAAGTTGTGTTCTGTGAAAGATGGGGAGATGAGAACTGGGAGAAATTATTTTCAGTTTTTTTGGTTCTAAAACATGAGCTTGAGGTAAATGTTACTTCCTAAACTGAGGTACCGGGCTAGGGATATTAACTTTTGCGATGACTGAT
This sequence comes from Centrocercus urophasianus, assembly GCF_019232065.1. Classification (NCBI taxonomy): domain Eukaryota; kingdom Metazoa; phylum Chordata; class Aves; order Galliformes; family Phasianidae; genus Centrocercus; species Centrocercus urophasianus. The sequence goes on along the minus strand of NW_024884889.1, from coordinate 4,748,863 downwards.
CCATTCTTACAAATTACGGAAATCTCAGATGAAACTTGGTGATGGCAGGGAAAGCTGAAATAAGTTAGAGCTACAAGTTCTTGAGAACAGCAAAACTCAAAACCTAGATTTTAAACTGTCTTACTTATCTGGAAGTCTGCTTACCAGTAAGTACACAAAAATGGTGGATTAGCATTTCCCATGTCAGTGGTTGACTGTCTGCATTTTGAAGTGTTCGGCACATATGCTGTATCTTCTGTTCCACTCCTTGTTTCTGTAGTATTTTAGGATCATAACAGAAGACTGCCCTTGCACCCTATTCTCTATGTTTAATAGCTGCTACTCGTTGAATTAGGAAGATAAAAAAGAACTAATGTGTATTCCTTCCCTTCAGGTGAAACTACTCACAGTGGAAATTTTATGAGCTTTAAATAGGAAAAGAAATAGACTGGTAATATTCAATGTGAGTCAACCTCTGAAAGAGTGAAAGAATGAATTGTGAATTGTTCCTGTGTCATATTAACAAATCTCCCTGAGGTGAGTTGCTGGCAAAGTTATGTTTCCTTCATTATCTGAGTTCTAGTTACTTATGCATTTTATAAGATGGTTTTCAATATTACAAGGTGAGTAGTTTTTCCTGTTGTGCTTTGTACATCTGCCTTACAAGCCTTAAAACAACATCAACAAAAACAATAAAAACAACAAAAAGCAGTCCATGAGTAAATGGCATAATATCGTGTGTACTTTTTAACCATACTGAAATAAATTCACTGAGAAAATCAATTCATTTTTAAAATCTTTGTAAGGTCACTGGGATTTCCAAGTTTTATACATCGCTGGAGGTCTATCTGCACTGCTGCTGTCAGAGAGCACTAGTCTTTTTACTGCAAGAGTATTATGTCTTAACAAACTACCTACAAAAGCCAAGGAAGTAGGCCAGCCTTTCTATCCCAAACCAGCTTGAAATACTGCTTGTTCAAGGCCTTTTTGGGTGGAAGAGCTAACTGGAGGCTGAAGGGGCTGCTTGTACCTCCTCACAGAATGTGTAGCTAGGGTCACAAAGCTGTGGATTAGTGCAGTTGCCCTGTTGATACATTCCTTCTAATATGCAGTGCCCTGGTGGCTGGACATAATATTGTTTTGAACGGGAATCACTGTGATCTCTTCTCTAGTTGACTGTATCTTTGTCGTCTTAAATTTTCAGTTTTTCTCTTGTTTTGATGTATCAGCTTCCAGCATTATCAACACTCTTGTTCTCAATGTTTTGGTAAATTAAATGTCAAGAGGTGATGACTCATGATTCACTGGTACCATCTTTCACTTCATCATGCAAAATATACATTTTTGACTACACCATTCTTTTCTGTAGTACTTCGGTACGTAGAGACACTTTAGGATTTCTAAGAGTTCAAGGCGATGTGCCCAAACCTTCTCTACTTCCCTGTAAAGAAACCACACACAGCAAACACCTTAAACTCTTGCCCTGTAAGCTGCAGACTATTGCCAGATGGTTACATTTGTGATGTAAAACTAAACTTCACAAAAAATTCTGATGCTATATCTGTGTTAGTATCATCTCTTTGAATGGCGAATGTGGAATTTCTACTTAGCATGGTTTGCTCAGGTGGCACTAGAGTGTTGGCATAAGAAATACGGTGAACCCAGGAGCAAAGAAGTGTCATTTTGTGATCCATAAATTCCAATGGGACTCTTGTTTGAGTAACCAGGTAGAGTTTGCAGAATCAGGTGGCTGCTTTTCTCGCTTCTCAGACTCAGCATGCCTGCTGCTGTGCTAAGCAAACATCTTGCCCTCTAATCAGCTGACCATTTCAGGTTTATTCTAGTTCTTAATCTGAAGCTGTATATTAAGAAGTCATGAATTACTGAATTACATCAATTAGATAAGGATGGGTTTAGGTGTCTCTCTAAAACTCCTTTCCACTTTCCCATAGGTGGCTGTACTAAAACAAGATGAATGTGTTTAACCTTTATTTGATAGCTTGGCTAGTTTGGAATTGAGAAAGTATTCCAACTTAGGAAACAAAGTCCCTAGACAGAAAATAGTCTCAAAATGCTGAGTGGTAAGAAAGTGAAATCTTTTAGCTCGAAGTAATAGTTTATTTGGAATGAAATAAGTAACTCAGTAAGGTAAGAACCTGCTCATGACATTTATTGCACCACAACCTGTGTTCGAAGTAGGCGCCTGATGAGATTAGAATATGTGACCATCTTGCATGTGTAGATATTAAAGCTAAGAATTAATGATGCTTCATAAACTCCGTGGAGAGGAGCTTCAGTGTGCTGTACTGAAAAGCCTTCATTTGATAGTTGAAAATGGAACAGCTGAAGATCTTAAAAAAAATTACTACAGGCTTTATCTTGCAGGCTTTTATGAAAAGGTGACATGAAAGACAGCAGATGGATTTATCTTTTCACTTAGAAGCAAAACTACAAATGAGCTTCACGTAAACAGATCTGTAAGCCAAATATAGCTTGACAGTAATTCCGTAGGATTCATCAAGTCAAGGGAGGTGATTATGTGTGATGCCATGAAATAATGTGAAAGTAGGGTATCTCATATGATTTCAGTATTTCAAACCTGAGTTCATTAAATACAACTTTTTGATGAGAATTCTATCCTGCGCTGCAACAATTCTCATCTTCATGTATTCTTTAAAATGATTAGTAGATCTTATTTATAACTTTCAAATTCTAATTTCCAGTAATCTTAAGCATTACTGAAACACTTCCTAGACTGCAGATAGTACGGTGACTTTTGACTACTGTAAAATGGTGAAAGTGAGTTTTAAGCTTTTAAAACAGTTATCTGAAGATCAGTCTAACAGGTACATTTTAAGTATCTTACTCAGGCTGTCAATATAATAGTGGCTTCAGCTACAAAAAACCCAGGCAAAACACATTGTTGAAAAATATATCACAATGATGAACTGAAGTCTTGCTTCCTTCTTTTAGTAGCACCCGAAGATGGGTCTGTACTGCCATGGAATAAACTGAGACACTTCCTTAATTTATTCTAGTTTCACATAAATTTATAAAAGGCAAATTTTGTAGCAATTACTTCTGTAAAATGTACTTAAAATGTTCTACTTACCTCAACTACTAAATCATGGATAACCAACCTTTTGTCTTGCTTGGGCCATACTGAGTGAAGAGGAATAGTCACATTCGTGTCAACTGAAAAAGGAGTCATGAATATGCAAAAAAAAAATTGAGGACCTTTTTTGGAAATCTTGAAGCCTGCTATCATTTCTTTTATCAAAATTGGAACCAATATCATGCCTGAACATGCAGAGGTGGTGAGTTGTTCTGCAAAATTTCATTTTCACAAACACAGCATGTAGAGAAGGCTTGTGCACAAGAGAAGTGGGCAAGCCAAAGAAAGAGCTGGCACTATAGCTTTCAGGAATTAAACTGTTTGGGTTCACAGACACAGCAATCTCGTATGTTTGCCCAGCTACAAGAGCTCTACCAGACCTGTGAAAAATTGGGTTGTGCTGATATTCTATTGCCAAATAGTGGTTGTCCAACTTCAGGCTAAAGACTGAATTAACAAGAAAGAAAAGGATGCCAAAGTTCTCTGCCAAGTTATATGTAATTACACTGATCTCAAGCAGAATAATCCGTTCCCTAGTTGCACTGAAGAATAAAAATCCACAAGTTCTATAATGAGTATGAAATTTGTGAGCAAACGAGTAAGATTAGTGATGCCGGCAGTGTTTAATGGAAGAAAATGATGAACAACAATCTTTCTTAGTGAACTCTTTCCCACTGGCAGAAGAAGTTAGGTGTGTTTTTTAAGGGTGGATTTAAAGCATATTTCTCTGAGCAGGTTTCCAAATCAGGCTCTTAGGGAGATGGTATTTTTTTGAAGAGGATATCTCAGGTTAAATGTCTGACTGCATTGTTAGGCTCTTAATTAGAGTTCTCTTCTATACGGGCTCTAGGGTGATGGTAGAAGTCACTCTGCAGGGAGCTCTGTGTAAAGCTAGCTGTAAGTACCTCAATTTTCAGGCTTCGCTTCTGTGAAAGAAGACCTGAGTAATATGGAACAGATTACATCTGTTGAGCTCTGTTTAGAAGGCTTCTAGGGACCTTTTAAAAAGTGTTATAAAATGCTGGTGAAGAGCACGGGTAAACAAAATATGAGAAAGAATATAGATTTCTTTGAACTCTTCTGTATCCATTTACTGCTTGCCAACTGGATTGTTTTAATGGCTTTATTTAGGAGTTATTCCTAAGGTAATAGCAGAACGGTTGCAGGATGCCTCCTTAGTCTACCAGAAAGATCTGTACTAGTGTTTCTGCTGTTGGGTTCAATTAAAAAAAAAATATGTTCAGAGTGTAATAATGCTCCAGGCATTGTGGGTTTATAGATCAGGTACAAGAGCTGCCTTCATACTTCTGAGATGCTATTTCCTTAAAAGAGTGTTCCCTTATGTGCGTTGCCTGGGCTCTAGAAACCCTTCAGTGGCAGTCCTGAGGTATCTGTATTAAACTTGTTCATTCAAGAGCTGTTCTTAGGTCTCCCCAGAGCCTTCTCTTATCCATGCTGAACAGCCTCAGCTTTCTCAGCCTGTCCAGCCTATGGAGCTGTTCCCTTGGATCATTTTTGTGTATCTCTGGACACACTCCAACTCTATGTCTCTAACACAAAAATTTTAATGTTAGAAGTTTGGTCAATTTTCTTTCCTTAATGTATGGAGAATTTCAGTCATTATAATGCAGCAGACAATTAGTAGGTTTGCTAGTAATAAGTACTAATTTTTATTCCAGGTAAAACACTAGCAGTCCATGTTACTTCACAGAGCAAATCCTCTTCCCTGCTTCTCCTTTCTCTAAGGAGATTTTAGTGGTGATGGCTGTAAAGTTTCCTTTACAATAGGTTTCCCAAATAACAGAACAGCATCAGTTTTATAGAAATAATAAAGTTACCTGCAGAACAAGAGACTAATTTCTTTGGTAGTGTATGTGAAGTGGGCTTATTTAGTTAAAACACACTGAAGAAGTCTGTCTTGGAGTTAATGAGGATTTTAGCTTCCTCATATTTATTTCTATACTCTCTCAGGTGTGCAGACTCTCCGGCTCTTCTCGTTTCAGGAAAACAATCCATTACCTATGCAGATCTGAAGTGAAATCAAGAGCTAGTCATTTTACTGTGTAGAGAAATCAAGTAAATGAAGACTTGTGGGCAAGGATATTATTTTATAATACAAAACGTTTAGCTAAGTCACTCTGATATTTTCCATGCTTGTACAGGAGAGTGAGCTGATCCTGTGAACTTAGATGTATGTTTGTAATTGCTTCAAGATGTCTCTTCTGTGTTGTTTTAAGATGGTACAGAAGATTGATTCAAATGCTAACAGCTAATGAAGTCTTGAGTGAAGGACCTTCAGTTAGGACTTTCAGGCAAGATTGGGAAATACTTTAAGCATGAACTCAAATTTAGCAAGTATACTCAGTAAAGCAATTTTTGTTGCGCCGTAGTCGTAGTACAACTTAGAGAAGTATTGCTACACATTAAAAAAAATACCTTCAAAAGTACTTGCAAACAGAGGACAAGATTTGCCAGTTTGAGAATGTTTGAGAACCAAGTGAGTAACAGATGATCTCTGGTAGAGATTATAAGAGTGTAATTAATGATGTAATGTGCTGAAACGAATCCATATGACAGGCTGCAAATGCATTCACAAAACTTTTGCGAATGATTCTTGTTTGGATCAATGCATTAACTACTTTTTTTTTTTTTTTTTTTTTTTTTTAATGCCACCTAAACAATTGACTTAGTTCTCAAGAGCATAAGGATTCTTATGAATCTCATGTCATAACAAATAATAATTTTTTGGAGGTAAAAGATGGTGATCGTTAGTTAAGCCTTTAAAACTGTATGAATTCCAAATCATACATGCAATAAATGAGTGTTGGTAGTAGGCAGTGAGTTCTTGGTATCTGAATCTGTTATCAAGGAATTATATTGCCCTAGATCTTTGCTGGATTATAAATGACACTTTTACTTCAATACTACCTCAGAGTATTTTGTGACTGAAAAGACAAACAATTTTGTCAATAGTAAATTGTCCTGTACTTTATTGATCTCTTAATAACATACGACTGTAAAACAGGTAATAAACCACGGCAATAACTTGTTTCCCCTAAGCAATAGAGAGACTAGATTTTGAAGAGTAGTGATTCTTTTGTATCAGGGAGTGGATTACTTTCCTTTATTTTATTTTATTTCTTAAATTCTCATGCATTTCTCCAGTTGCCATGGAAGAATAGGCTCCCATTTATCCATCGCCTGCAGTGCTCTGTTAATAGAGAAGTCAGAAAGTATGCTTGCCATTGGTTTATTATGTTGTGTAAAAGTAGCTGGTGACAGCATGCTCAGCTGCTGCTGAAAATGACATTTCTGACTGTTTGTGACAGCCTGAGTACCTGACTACTTAAACAGTATTGAAAGACATTGTGAGTTGCTGTGTGTATATATATATGTATATAATTGTATCTTAAAAATTGTAATTCCACCTTTATTTATATTTGTTGAACTCAAAGCATTTATTAAAACATACAGAAAGAATGCTGAAAACACACAAGTCTCCTTTCCAGCTCATTATGGTTCTGCTGATTTCTAATTGCACTTCACAATTTCACACAGTTTGCTTGAGAGATATGGTTTTCTATATTGTTCTATAGAGTTTACATAAAGTTACCTTTTTTTTATTACTATTTTTTTCTACTTCAAAGCCTGCATGTTGAAGTCTGAATTGAATTCCAAGTGTGATAAAAGGACATATGCTGAGCAGGATGGAATGAGAAATGTCACTCAGTTTTGTGTGAATGCCAGTATTCAAGTAAAGTCACCTTCTTGATTTTGCCTAGCTGAATGCGTAGTGTTAAATAAAAAGAAAAGAAAATTTTAATTAAAACTTGTGAAGAATATTCAGAGATAGTTACTAGTATTAGAATACATCAGTTAAACCTACTATGAATCTGGTTAGCAGATGTGTTTCTTTAAGATAATTCTCTGCTTTCTTTTGACCTACTATAAACATATCTAGAAAGTGGTCTACTCTGATGCGTTAAGATTGCTTTGGAAAAGACAGAAGCCAATTTAATCAGCATAAAAGAAACAGAGTGCTGTAGAAAGTATAACACAAGATAGTAGCTTTAAAGTATCTAGTTTTGTTCCTTTAGCATCTCCCTTGAAGTATTACATAGCTTAAAAAAATCAATCAACTTTTGTCTCTGGGGAAATCAACGTGTGGAAAGTAGATGACAATGAAATGTGTAAACTGACAGATATTTTTACTCAGCAGAGGGTTATAGAGCGAGAAGGCACAAGAGCTTGAAAAGAAACCAGCATGTCTCCTTCCCCATGTGATGTTATGAAGGAAAGTAGGATAATTTTCAAGTGTCCTACAGTGCTAACTATATGATACATCATAACAGATTGAGATGACAATTTACATTCGGCGGAGCCACTGCACGACAACGCTGCATGTAATTCTCTGCCTATTCTAGGAGCAGGTAGTGCAAAAATGAGATGGCTAGGTGTCTAAATCACATAAATGACTGTTTTGTCTGTCACTGTTATAGATAACAGCCAATAAGAACAAATAAAATAAATTACCTGAAATTGAATTTTAAATCAAGTAACTTAATATTTCTGTATTTCTACCGATGGCATTTATTAAGAAAGCTCCGGTAACAACGCGCGGCAATTTACTGAAGCATGTTTTCACAGCAGTACAGTGGAGAATGTCTTGCATTAGTTCCATTACTGCTACCAGAATTTCAGACATTATTCTGTACCCATTAGTTTGGCAATTTCACCCCGTAGCGCCTCAAACATTTGAGGAACAGAAGGATGTCTGGTAACCATAACCTGAGAAATGAGAACTAACAAAACCAAGCGTCCAGCTGCAAGACAGCTTTCTCTAAATAAAAAGGCTATTGTGTGTGCCTGCTCAAGCACAGGAATCTCTGTCCCTTGAATAGGATCAATTTGAGTGGGTTCTTTTTTTAATAGGGTATGCGCTACACAGAGAAATTAAATTTTAATTCCATTTCAGAGACTTTGTATGCTGGATAACAGGTAAAAATTAAATGAAAGGCTTTAGAAAGTTCTGAACTCTAAAAGAAGTGGAAAAGTTGGAGAAAAAAGTGATTGATTTTCTATGTTTAATATATCCACCTGACTTGTTTCGCTTATAACAGAAGTAAAAATTAACGTAAAAAGAACCTTAGGAATGTGCAAGTTAACATCTGGAACTGAAAAGCAGCTCAGCAGATGTTAGCTGCAAGTACTCATTTAATCCCATTGAACTCTACTAAGTTAGTGATAGACTTAATGCTTTTTAGTGTCCTTTACAGACAAAGTCCAAAAAGTATCTGCCTTTTTTTTGTTCCTTTTAGGATCTGTTTTTCCTAAAATAATAAAGTTAGGGTGAAAGTTTTGATCTGTTTGATCTTCTATTACTGTAGCTTTCAGTAGTGCTTTAAGACTTTACAGCTTGCAAAGATAATTATTTGGGTATTTTTGAATCTTTTATATCACAATACGAATTTATGAAACTCTCATAGCAAAAAATTTCCAATAGCAAAAGCAAAACGCTTTGCTATTGGAAAAGCTTCATCAGTCAGTCTCTTGTCTGCATATGGCATCATTTCTCCATGCAAGGGAAAGATTTGTTACTGAGTTATATGTGGAGGGCTGTGTGTATAAATTTAAATGAATTTACTTATAAGTCAATGGCTGTGTTTTTGTAGCTGTGCCTTGAATTTTTCAGGCTAGTGTCTGATAGTTTGTTCTGAATATGATTTTAGCTTAAGTAAAACTGTGATTAAAGCCCATTTCAGTTTTGCCAAGCTGGTTGCTTGGCAAAGCATCAGTATAATATCAGCAGCTATTGCATATAAAGTAGCCTGTTTTAAGTCAGTGCTATACAGTGGGTCTTATTCAGCATTGGCTTAGCAGTAATTTACTCATTGGAAGTGCACCCAGATTTATGCTGCCTCATTATTTTAAGAGAGAACTGCAGGCAGGGCTTTGTAGCATGTAACCATGGAAGCACAGCTAGTGAGCGGCATCTCACTAGACTGAACCATCCAAACATTTTTTTTCCCCTAGGAGAAATTCACTAAATGTGGTTGATTTTTGAAGTCCAGCTGTTTCATTTAAGGAAACTGTGTGCATCTCAACAGCATTCAGATTCCATGTAATTGATCTGTTCGATTTGAGAAAGAATCTTGTTCTTATATGCAGTCTCCTAAATTAAACTTTGGTCTTTGTGGGGAAAGATATGGAGGGATATGTTTGGAGAGCAGTAGCCTGTGGTCTACATTTTACTGAAATGTGACTAAGAGCAGAGGAATAAAAGACTTCAGCTACTATATGACTGTTGTCAGTGTAATTGAAACGTGCTTAAGTTTGAAAGTATGACTGCCGTACAAAATGAGAAACTTGTGAAGGATTAGGTTTTTATACAGATTAATTTCTAATTACCAGTATGATTAGGTAATAACCAATGGTTTTGGATTAAATGGCAATATAATTATTTTAGTAATTTTAAATATGTTCATTGAGAAACATTAAGAACGGTATTGCCATGGTTTTAGTCACCGTTTTCAAGTCATGATACAGTCAGAGAGAACTTAAGACAGAACTCTATTTTAAAGATTTTGTTATTTTTTTAAAATTATTTTGATATGGGTTAAAATTTCATCAATAACTGCATAATGGCAATTGTTCGGTGTATCCCTGTGGTGATGGGTGATGTCTGCTTGTTACTTTGCAAGCAGTTTGCTGGGCCATTTCGCATATTGCTCCCTCTATTGAAACATTTTCTGTCTATGGCTAATTGTCCTCATCTTACGATGACAGAACTGAAAAATAAACATAAATAATATATATATATATATATATTATATTATTATAATAATGTATAATATATTTATATAAATTTATATAAATATAAATAAATCATAATAATGATGCAGTGGTACTTAATGACACAGCAATGATCTGAAGCCGTTGTAAGTGTGCACCCCAATTAGATGCTTCTAGGAAGACAGGGATGCCTAGATGTAGTGCACCAAAGTCTTGGGAGTAATAGAAGTAGATGTTTAATCATAGATTCCTAATCAGGTTTTCCTTAGGTATGTGACTTGATGACATGAAACCTATCCAGGCCTTCTATCTTCTGCAATATGTGTCATTTTTCTGGTGATCCCCTAATAAAAGGGACTGGCAAGGGGCTATCTCTTATCATTTTGTCCATGTTGATGCCCTCTGAGTTAAGAGGGAGAAACATGAAGCTGTTCGTTTTTATTTTATTCACTGAGGGGAAATGCTTCTACAGTGTTTATAATGATACCATTTATTTTGCAAGGCAGTATGTTTCCACATACAGTGGTAGTTCTAATAATAATGTTCTTTACTAAGCGATATAGGAAGTAAGATTGTCAGCCCAGAAAAATGCTAGCAGTAGTTTCCTTTTAAAACAGAACAGGTTTATTCAGGTTAAATTTTGCTAAGTGGTAACCACAGAACAATGGGCAAAGCTGAAAGCCATGAAAACTTGCAATACAACTTACCTCTCACTAGGAAAAATTGTCAGGAGATACTAAAAATATATTCTTGTTCTTCCCGCTGCCAGTTCTGTTCTTCCTGATTTCAACTGAAAATTCAGATGTGGCAAAGTACTCTGAATGCCAACTAGCAGGATGCATGTTTTCTGACAATCTCTAGGTGTGTCGTGGGTCATAGCATTAGAGTTTGTGCACACACTCATTTCAGATACCTCTCCCTCAGTTGGTCTGGTATACGTGACAGCTTAGTATTGCTTGACTTTTCTGATGATGCTGTAGGAATCTCATGGTTTTCAGAACACCACTTGTGAAGCAGGTTTTATACTGGAGGTTTCTTCTGGAGCTCTAATGCTGATGAAAGCAAAGAAGTGAAATTAATGTGTCTTCTGTCTTCTGCCTTTGCTCTCTCTCTGCAAAGTTAACCGTGGTTTCAACTTGTTAGCAGCGTTCCCTGGTACTTGCTGTCACTGCAGAGACCTTTCTGCTGCAGACTGGAGGTGGTGCATGATATGCTGGCTGTGGCCTTTTGCAGTGGGTTGCATGTGTACACAATTACAGTGGCTCACAAATGAGGACAGTGCTGCTAGAATATTTCATTTTTGCTATTGAATGTGTCCAGTGGTACACTGCTTTCCCCTAGTTACTTCTACCAGGGGTACAGCTTGCAGGATTTGGTGCTGTAGCTCCGTTGTCCTTGTGAGTATTAGCAGTGTATTGAAATATTCAATTACTGTAAAAAGTAGAGTTTGGGTGTGAGGAATACTCAGTGTGATCATAAAATTTGTTAGACTTACTAACAAAACAGACCTTATAAAGTTGTTTGTAAGTAGGTATTTTGAAGAATGTCATTATAAGCACTGGTCTCTTGCTGTAGGCTTTTATGCAGTCAGCTGAACTGTTGATAAAGCAAGCTATCAAAGTTATGAAAAGACAAAGAAAAAGGTATTAGGTGGCATTTAGGCACTCAGTTAAATAAAATAATGGAATATCCTTTAGTATGTGGGAAGTTGGAGAAAGAGAAAGCTTTAAAAGAGCTAAGTAAGGACTTAGTGAAAAGTTAAAAAAAAAAATATCTGATGTTAAAACAATGTCATTGTTTTATCAGAATGTTTGTTAATATCTCTTTCGGAACGCTTTGACTTGAAAGGACGTTCATTAGAGGACATGGTAGGAGGGCAAAGGAATGAGATAAAGATGGTAGTTTTGAAAATGTTGCAAATATTTATCTGCCATTTTAGACACAGGGAGATATGAGAAGTAGAAATGTGCAAATCTTGGGCATTTACGGAAATGAAGAAAATGTGCGTAAGAGGAAAAGTTCATAGTTGCTTTCTGTACTGATTTTCATATATCACTAGCAGCTAACAAATCATTTAAACAGCATCCATGGAATGCTGAAATCAATTGTTCAGCAACAACTTGCACTTGTTTTTTTGGTCTGTCTAGAAATGTAGCACCAGTTGAGTACTTACACAGCAGGAAAAAAAAATATATACTGCTGGTAGTTAGAACATTAGCTTCAGGGAATCATTAAAGCATACTACTGGTATACCAACTGGCACTGTTTAGTTTTAATGCTTTGGTCTTTGCCTAATTTGTAATTACAGTGCTTAATCAAGGCTTGAATTCATGTTCTTACCAGTATATTTTCTTTCTTTTTTTTTTTTTTTTTTTGTTTTGTAGTCTTTCATACCTTCTTTAAGATTCAAGTAATTGCTGCTTTTACGTGATTGCTCAAAGGGCAATAACTGTGTTTTTTCTCAAACTAATGGAAACTGTGCTAAAGCTTGAGACCAGCTAGGTTTCACTAGGTACAGTGAAATGAGAAGCTGAGGAGGCCAAGGTCTTGCCTTAATGTGAGCTTCTATTCTCCTCAGTATGGTGATAGAAATATATAATTTAAAGGGAAGATTGTATTACTGCTCGGTGCAGTGACTCAAAGTGCACAGTTTTTCAAGTAAGAATATTGTATTTTAAGGGCTGAAAGATACTTTCCTATACCAGATCAGATCACTGACACGTTTGGCCTATTTCCATTTGGCAGTGATCATTGTGTTTTTGAAGAAGGGTGACTCCAATTCAGTGTAGCCTGACACAAGCTGTAATGCTGTTCATGGTTTGATGGGTTGGATCAGGTGATGTGCAAATAATTATCTGATTATTTTTATATTACCAATTATGCAAATGAACTTTGCTCTCCTTTTTGAAACAATCAGTTTTAAAGCCGGACTTAGTAGCCAGTCTTAGAAAACCAAGTAGTAATTTTCTGATTGCTCTGGAATAAATGCACAGTAGATCTTCAGCAACAGAAATCTGCACGAAAGACTGTGACAAGCCCCATTCCCTAATGGGAATGTAATGGCCAAGCTCCAGCGTGCTTCCTGGGGCACAGTGTTACTTAAGGTAGTTTCAAAATTCATCCATTGAGATCTAGTGCAGACATGCAAAACTTTGGTTTATAGCATTATTTTCTCTTTGTTTGAGGCATGGTAGTGCTTTGCCATTTTGAAGTCTTCAGTATATATTGAGAAAGGACACAGATTTTTGTGGTTTTTTTTGTGTGTGGCAAAGTTGGCTATGTGTGTAGTTTGGTGTTACCCCAGGAGCAGGATCTGATCCTGCAGTTAAGTGGTGCAGAGTGATTTATATTCAAGCTCTTCAGGACTGGTGGTGAACTGGATCCATCAACAGTTTTGCCTGGGTCTGTTCTAGTGTAAGACATGACAAAATAATATTTTGGTGTCTTTTTACTGCTTCCTGTGTATGAAGCAGTATGTTACAGATTACCAGCGTAGTGTTGTGTGACATGAATGTTCAAGGGGAAGCGCAATACCAGCTGGCATTGTTTTATAGGCCTGTGTAGCATATCAAGGCTAATGAAATATTACCTGTGCTGAGTTACAGGAGCCATTCCTAGTGGAATTGCACCACACAGTCAAATGTGGTTCATGTATTGGCGCGGTGTTATTTTTTTCTACTTGCTTGTTTTGGAGGTTTGGGAGGTGGGCTTTACAAGGGGTGAGATATTGATGTTTCTTTTTTAATTTAGGGAAGTAGTTCACACCACCTCAGAGAGCCCAAGTCTAAAGTAATTAATATACATCACACAGACTGTCAGGGGATATAAACCCAAGCTCTAACCATGCAGCTATATTAACTCTGTTTATAGATGTCCAAAGTCATCTAAGCAAGTATAGTTGTGCAGGTAGGTTTTAAAACAAGTCTATCAACCTTAGTGACTCATCTGTGGGGACAGGATAGATCATTAACAGCTTTTGAGTGCTCTGAGAATTGAGATTTTTTTGCATTTTATCTGTTTATCTGAATAACATTAACCTGTTCATTTGAAATCATTCTGGATGACTCAAACAGGTAATTACACAAAGGTGAAGGAAAGGTGAAGGCTGGTGAATGTCTTTGACGAGTGCTAATACAGATGAAGTGTTCTGAAGACCCTGGTTTGCATTCAAAGCCCTTAGATGACTACCTGCAGTTTCTTGAACGTTATTTCACTTTACCTATACGATCTCTACCTTCAGTGTCTATTACCAATGTATTTGTGCTGTGGGGTGTTGCATATGGTGGCTGGTTCCCTGTGTGCTGTGTTTTCAACCTGCTACTTTAACCGGCTAGTTGGCTGCTGTCTATGGAAAGAGGCACCTTTAGTGGAGGTAATAACGGGCTATCTGTTCTTTATTCAGCAGCTAACTGCTGAATTATTCTGTTTCTGAGATCAGTGTCTTGCCTTCGTATGTCAACCACATTGTGCAAGTAGATTCTGAACTTATTGACAATCAGGATGGCACAGTACTTTTGCTTTCATTAAGACTGGCATAAAAATTTGTTTGCAAGAGAAAATAGATCTCTTTCAGCAAATAATTTTCTACCACTGATTTGTAATGATCTTCTCTGTCCCAACAGTCAACTTCCTTTTTTTTCTTGTGTGTTTTTTTTTGGTTTTTTTTTTTTCTGAAAGATGCCACATTTTGTTTACTCCAAGAGCTGAACTTGACTCTTCACGTTTAGAGGAATAAAAACAGAAGGTGCATCCCTCAGATTTCAATACAGTAACCTCATTAGGGAGACTCAATTACTAGGACTAGATCTCTTTTCTCCTGTTTGACTTAATGTTTCATAGCATTTTCTCTTTACAGTAGCTGAGAGTTTAAATCCCTTGATAGAGAAGCTGAAGAGCTATGTGTTTGTGGAGAAAAATCCTGCGTTTCTGCAGCTAGTTATTACTCCAGTTTTCTTAGCATAACTGGCACCTTGACCAGGCAGGCACTACACATAGGCAAGATTCTGGGAATAGGGATCAACTAAGATGCATTTTTGTTAGTGCATCTGCTGCATGAATGTCCAACCTTTTGGCTTGCCTCGGCCACACTGAGTGAACAGGAGCTGTTCTGGGCTGCATGTAAATTAAGTAGGTCACTCCAAAAGTAATGTCTCCTATCCATTTCCATGGAAACTACAACAGATAGAAAGGGAACAATAATGCTATTTAATAGAGTAAACTCCCAGCTACAAAACAGCATTTTTCGACACAGTCACCACTACTAGTTATTCATTTTCACTAGTGATGAGCATGCCATGCTCATAAAAATCTGCACCAGTGGAGGTAACTCACCATTGCTGTCACTGGTGCAAAACATCAAAGGGCCATAGTATGTCTTAGGTTGGGAGTGATCATAAAGATCATCTTGTTCTAACTCCCTTGCCATGGGCATTATGGATGAAAGGAACTTGCAAACTCAACACTACCGAGCATCAGATCCTTACTAGGATTGCTTGCAGTTCACGTGTTTCAGATTAGATCCATATAGCTGAGAATTAGTGTTTTTTTATTTTACTTTTCTGTTTTTGGGAGCATTAGATTGTATGGGAACTGCTGAGTCACGGCCTGAACCTCTGATCACCTGAGGAGAGCCATGAGTCAGCCAGAGGAGCACAGGTGAAGGCAATTCAGCTGCGCTGCCGGAAGGGGTGGAGCCTGGCGGCCCCCCTCCTAGACCTGTTTAAGAGCTGGCTACCAGTGGTGAAGGATCTTTTCTGGAGATCTGCTCTGCTGGTGTTTTGTGAGTGAGCCCAGGATAGGGGTAAGCCTTCTATTTATTCTCTTTTGTTATGATAGTGTACTTTGCTTAACTCTCTTGTTTATTTTATGATTATAACATCCTAATATTCTTTGATTATACAAGATAAGGCACGTTAATTTTCCTTACAGTGAACTCAGAATAGCAGTGGCACTAGTACGGTCAGAATTTCAATTGAACACCAGTGTTATCAGCTGCTGACTTCAGGTCTAAGTTGTGTACATACTTTTGTTGGTTTGTTTTGTGATATTTGTTAGCTGTCAGGGAAGTTGTAATTCTGTAGTACCTTCCAAAGCAAACGTTAATCACGAAATTAAAATTGTAGTGTCATTGGGGTAACAAATCTTTAGACTGAAATTTTAGAAAAACTTAGCAAATAATACTCCTTCCACAAATAGTTCCAATTTGGACACAAGGCAGTCAAATTACAGTTCACAATCAGAGAAGAAAAGGATGAAATATAGTTCTGTTGTGGTTGGTAGTGAAACTGCCTTGGGCCGAAGGGATAGGCAGACTTCTTTTTGCCCTACAAATACGGATTTAGGGGAGTCTTCCCCTTCTTGCCTGCTCCTTGTAGAACAGCAGGGGAAAAAAAACCAAAAAAAACAACAACAAAAAAAAAAGCAAGGAAGCATTCACAGGTGAGAAATGTTATGTTTACTGAATATCTGAAGCCCAGTGCCCATGACTAGCTTTTGGTAGCATCAGGTTGACAGAAATCATCCAAAATGTTGGCAGTTACAAGATGCATTGGCTTTTCAAAACTTTTATTGGGAAACATTGATTGAAAGATTAGATAAAAAGAATGAGGGAAGGAGAAGAGAAAAAGTTTATCAGGTGTTCTGTGGATTCTGGTTATCGGGTCCAATGCAATCATCTATCTGTGTCCTTCTTTTCCTATCTCCTGTCATCTGAGTTCTTATTCATCCATTTGCTCTAGACTACTACGCTATGTGCTTTTGAACTGTATTATCTCTTTTCTGCACCTGTACCATGTCTACTAGAGTGGGAATCAGGCCTCTAGATGTTGCTGGAACAAAAACAGGTAATGAGAATAAAGGAGAAAAAAAAAAATTTAAATTATTCCTATAGTAGTATTTTTTGGTTGATGCGCGAAAGTGTACAGCCTCTCTGTTTTCATTAAGTGATCAGTAAATTATGTTAAAATAAAATGAAGGAGGAGTGGAGGGACCCTATGCATTGTGGTAATTAAAAAAAAAAAAAAATAATAATAACAATAATAAAAAAATTGGAGTGTCCAAAATTCCATAAGCGCATAAGGTATGAAAGGTCAGGAGGAGCAGACAAACACCATTATATTACAGAATTTGTTTTTAAACTTTCATTTATTTCCGTCACCCTTTCCAAAACACCTTATGCTATCCAAAATACATAATCTTTCAGTTTAGGTAACACGTAAAATTATGAGAGCTTATTGTAATTTCTAATAATTTGCAGCTCATCTATCTGTAATATAATTAAAAATGGAATTTGAACTCTGTTTCTTATGCTCTTCCTAAAGACATGAATTTGGAGCAGAATTTGCATAATAACATTTGCTTTTGTCGATGTTCCAAGCAGGAATATAATTAAAAAGGTGAAAGGCTTAAGAGATGATGGTTCATAATGTACTTATTAAAACTCTGATTAAAATAAAATGTCTGAGGAAAAAGGATTAAGCTTCTTTTGTGTTTCGTTTTTGATTTTTCTCATTATGTGTATGGTGAGCAGATAAATCAGTAGTGCTATAAGAGCGAAAGCATCCTAAGCTACTGCTGCTTGGGCAAACCTATTCAACTGGAGTTTTTTAACAGCTGCTCCCAAGCTTCATTAAGGCTCATTATGAGTTGTCATGTAGTGGAGAACTTATATTTTCAGATGATCTGTGCACAGCAGTGAAGATAAAAGCCTATCTTAAGGCTGTACTAAAAAGAACAGAAGATGGTACGTATTAAAAATAGATTACTGAAATTCCCTAATTAGCTAGCGTAGACCTTAAAAGCAAAGCACAATCAGAGCTTTAAGGGTAGATGGCAAAAAGTGACTCATCTGTGGTTGGATTCTTTCACTCAAGCATGATGTACTCATTAATAAGGATTATTTACCAGTTATCTTTCCAAAATGTGTGTGTATATATATACATGTTCATCAGTTATTTGTTTCCCCCCAAAACCTAGTGCCCGGGTGGTCTGTTGAAGAATCGTCTTCAAAACTGGTTTCCATGAAAACAGACATAGAGATTGTAATTCCAGTCCAATTTCTCCTTGAAACTCTCAAAATATTAGTTTCTAGACCAAAAAAATCCAAACACTTAAGGTATTATAAATACTTAAGAAGTAGAGCTTCAGATGTGAACAACTCTGATTTCTATGGAGGGCAGCGTAGGGAGAACAGTAATAATTGAGATCTGTTTTGCAGCAGTGTAGGATAGTGTGTTCTGATGCCGTTAGAAAAAGGTCTAGACAACAAACTGCTTTGCTTGAAGACTATTGTTTTTACAGGGGCGCATGATGTACAAAAGAAAAATGAATATTCTGGGTAAAATTCATCTGCTGCTGATGGTTTGCGTCACAAGTGCTATCTAGCTTCAGCCTAAAAATAAACGTTTCCAGACCTGCTCTTATTGTTCTGCCTGTAACGATAAAATTCAGCAATATATAGGTTCAAAGTTGGATACTAATGGGAACAAAATTCTGAGCTTGTTGTTCATCTTCATAAAAGGAACAATTCTCCACGTTTTGCAAATGTTTTTATTTGGTGTTTGCAGGTATTTTTCTGCCTCAACTCATCTGTACTTTAGAATTTGCTTTTTGTTTGGATTCCAGTGCATCTGCCCCACCAGTCCTTTTAATTAGCAATGAATTTGCAAAAGCAAAACTAGAAGGATTTAGGCATTTGTGAATCAACATTTAAATGTCCTCTGTGTACTCCTGTGCTATCAAGTACAAAATTAGATATGGGACATTTCAACAAGGTGCAATCTATTGTGGCAAAAAATTAAAGATAAACTTTGAAACTGGAAATGGGGTGGTGGATGTTAGTGTGGCTACATCCACGCAGAAAAGGCGGCCGATTTAACTCACTGGTGAGTTTATACTTTGCAAATAGTGGTGTGCATTAAGGTTCTGGTTTATTATCCGTTGACTTGCATTTAAGTTTGTGATAAACCAAATGAGAATTGCTCAAAGTAATATTTAACAGGCAGTGTACATGCAAAAAACTGCTGGCAGATGCCTAGAAAATTGATATAAGAAATTATTCGGGTGTAAGCATCCGTAATTTGTAACACACATTGTGCAACGAGTAATTACATAGACTTTGCTTTACGATCATTTGGTAAAACTGGCATGCAATCTGGTCTAACAGGTCACTGTCACTAGGGAGAGACCATCTGATGGCAATAGTGATGTCTTTTAGGCCAAGACCGAGAAGTGTTGGCAGAGCAACATACAGTGCTTGCATGTTGCTGTCTTACACCACTCCAAATTAATGGAGTTGTTGTCAGCATTAAAATTTTTGTATAAAAAGATCTCTCAGATGAAAATATTTTGTGAGGCAAGTAGGGGAAAAAAACCAGCCAAAGTGCTGTTTACCTTCTGTGCAACTAGGGTGTGATCAAACTTTACTTCTTTTTGGAAGTGTGTGGTGGAAGGCATGAGAAAGATGTCTGAAGCAGGTAGAATATCGTGAAGTGGCAGCCTTTCATCTGGGGAAGGAAGGCTTATAGATGCTCAGAGATCAAGCTCCCCCAGGACAGAAGGAGAAATGTGAATGTGCAGTGTGCCTGGAAATGCAGTTTCTAACAAAAAGGTCTGGAGCAGGGTGGTGAAAATGTCCAGCAGGAAGCTGTGAAGGACACAGAAAAGAAAGATACCCACAAGGCCACAGAAAAGCATTGTATAAACGCCATCAGGAGACCTTGCATCAAAGATTAGATGAGATGTAGAAAGCTAGAAGGGAGAGAAGCAGGAGAAAGACAAAACGAACATTTTGTTCTTCTTGGAAATGTGTTCAGACAGCAGTTGCTTCATTTATAAAGAATCTTCTCCAGGCAGTTAATTAGCTTTGTCAGTCAGCTGTCGTAAACCAGATTATTGAACTGTTTCATATTTGAAATTCTTTAAACTAACATCTTGACATTGCCAGTAGGTGTGTTAATAATCTGAAGACATGAGAAGAATTTATTAGCTTTGGTGCGTCTGTCTGTGTTATGTAGCAGAGAGTTAACTTCATATTATTCAAACACAGCATGAGCTTTCTCATGAAAGGTTCTAATTGCATTTTGAAAATGCTATTAGTTTACTTTGAAGTGGCAAATAGCAATATTGTTGTGTGGGAGGCTCTGTGTATGAAAGAACAAATCCTAATTGAGCAAATGGCAGTGATGCAAGTGCTGAAAAGAAGAGTGAAAGAAGGAAGAGTTTGCGGTGTTATTTCCAGCTAGCAGCTTCCAGCATTCCCTGCAATGATTTGACTGCAAACTTGGGCTGTTTTGATGGCTGTCTAAATGCTGAGTTGGGCTGAAAGCGTGTTGTAAATGGTCATATCTGTCTACCTGCTCTGTGTAAACATTTTAGTAAAAGTAAACACTTTTAGTAAAATGAAAGTCTTTATTCAAAATAGAGCTATCAATTCCAGCAGCACCTGTTACATAGGAATATCCAGAGGTGTGTGTATATATTTGTAGCACTGTTTACTGCTTAATTTGAAGGGCTTTCTTCCCCCACCTGACAGATCAGCCAGATAATGATAGTTTCTTCTCATTATATTCATTGTCACCTTAACTATTTGCTAGTAAATACCATCACATATCTCAAGAAGTATGCATGCTCTCCAAATTAGAGTATGTTAATTTTATAACTATTCAGATGCTGGTGTCCCTGCCCTGTCTCCTTTTTGGCTACTGACGTTGTTCTCAACCAGCGGTTAATGCCAACTGCTCTGAGCTTCAGCCTGCTTGCTGGATTGGTCCTTGTTTTATTTATTTTCTTTAACTTGCATTTACTGTATTTTGTTTTCTTATTCCTTTCTATCCGTATATTTCATATTCATGTCTTTCTCATTTATATCTTAGATCTGACTGATTCCTCTGTTCTACTGACTTGGTTCAGTAGAAGAGCCATCACATAAACCTTGTGGTCCACGGCAATGCAGAGGTGCAAACAGAAGGGAAATTTTGCTCAGATCCTGCAGTTGCAGGAGCGTGCTTAGATGGGCTGCATAACTCAGGAAGTGTAATTGGTATCTATTCTACCATGCTTTTTCAAGTGATTTTTCTGGTGTCCTTTAACTTGGCCAGATTTTCCCAGTGATAATGTTTAAGACATTCTGATCCAAGCACAGGATCATTAAGGCTTTTTGAAGTCCTGGATTTACTTTAGACTCGGAGCAAAATATTTTTCTTTGATTTCTCTTTCAGAAATGGATGAAGATTTTCTGATTTTTTTTTTTTTTTTTTTTTTTTTGTTAAGCCTGAGGCAAGTATGCAAGATAGCCAAAATTCTAATATTTGCAAGTATTATTTAGTAAAATAAACTGATGGGCAGTTTTAATAAGTAGTTTTAGAGCTCACTCTTTCTTTCTTTATGTGACATGTTTCATCAGTAGTGCAGCTGATGGAATATGGCGCATGAATCAGAGCACCAGAGATGCCTATCAGGAAAAATCTGTATTCTCCGTCTTCGCCACCTACTGTTCTTCATAACATAACTTCATTTCTAACGAGAGAGCTGTCTTCAAGCACTAGGGGAAAAAAAAAAAAAAGTATTTCGTATTTTTGAGACACAGATGTTCTCACTTCCTAACAGAATCCATGCTTGTATTTCCAGTGAAATATTTTGTCATACTCTAACCATGCTCATATGTATGATCCATAAAGAATAACAAGAGTGTTCAAACGTTATGAATTTTTCCTCTTATGTTCTCCAGTGTTTTCTGGCAGATGGTAATGCTGCCTGTAGATCATTCTTTACAGAGCAAGCAGTGCTCAGCTCTGCCAACATGATCATGCTTTACTTCACAATGCTCTCTGGCCAACTTGGTGTCCACTTTATAACTAATGGTCTCTGAGGCTTGGCTGTGCATCAAATAGTTTATACCTTCCTATCATTGATCTTACCTCTACTTATCTTGCATTAACAGCCTATTCCTATGAGGTAACAATTAAGTTATCAGTTTCTCCCTTTAATCTTCTTCTGACAAGCCACTTATCTTTTATCTTTTTTTTTTTTTTTTTTTTTTTTTTGAGAATTTTTGTAAAATTCATTGTCCTTCTCCCAAGTTGCTCCTACAGCATATCTATCTTGTGGCTTGCCTGTGCTGGGAGCGTTTGCTTCTGAATTTGATCGAAGATCTATTTGGTTCATCGTTTTTCTTGCCGTTTATTATTGCTTCTTCCATTGGGCTTTTGCTAGTCATCTGCCCTCTTTCTTCATTTCTTCCATTCAGTGTAATGTCCATCCATATTCTTTTCCAGTGCTTTCTCCTCCTTCAATTCAGTTTCATATACAAGTCTTTTGAACTGTAGTAAAACAGCATTTAATCATTCAATAGGTTCCTCAAGTAAGCAGGTAGTCAAGACGGAAGATAAACTAACTTAGTTCTAGTGTCTAGAAAGATTTCGATCACATGCTTCTACTTAAAAACAATAACTACAATAGTGTTTGAAATACATGCATGGTAGATACAAGCAAGTGGCTTGGAGAAATTTGTGAGTTAAATCAATGATGTATTCTACTGTAAAAATAATAGTGGTGAATCATTTTAGTGTGATCAAACTTAACAGCTGCCATCATCTTCACTCTTTAAACTAACATTAGAAGCTATGCACACTGGAGAACATAAATCTTGAATTTTTCCTGTGGGTGGAAAAATCTGCTCTGGAGAGTGAATCTTAGAAGTAAAACATGTAAAAATAGCTTCAAGAATCGAACGTTTATCATACAGGATTTCCTTGCAAAGTGGAAGGTTGCAATCACATTCTTGGGAAATAATTCATTGTCCAATGAACTGTCATGCAAATTCTGTTAGAAATGTCAATGACTCCAGGATTTTACCTTATATTTTTGAAAAGATTTTCCATATCCTTTGTCACTTTGCATATCAGCCTGGATGATAAATGATGGCATTATTCTGCAGAAAAGGTACCCTTGAATTTCTTCCTCTGGCTAGAATTTAAAAAGAGAAAGATTAAGATAAAAAGAATTTCTTAGGCTTCACTTTGCAAAGCTGCCTGTGGGTTGATTACCATAGTTTAATGTAAATCGTTTTTAAAAGGTCAGTGTCTCTTTCTCTCCCTTCGCTTTGTCCTTGGGACTATGGAAATATTGATTGCTATTTTTGCCAAATTATTTGTAGTTGCACAAGACCTCCCACTCTTATTTTGCAGACCGGCATGCTAGTGCCAATTCCTGTGGGAAGGAAAACTTTTCTCTTTATAAAATGGGTATATTCAAATAATCAGAGAGTTGCATAGCACTGTAAATAAAATCAAGGTATTGTATTCATCGTTTGCTCACTACTTTGAAAGCTTGGATGCCCTTACAGCACAAAGCAAGCTGAGCTGTCTTCTCACTTGCAGGGTCTCACAACAAGATATCTCTTATGAGAATGGAAAGAAGAATGGTTGCCGTCCGCTAAGACAGAAAACATGAGGGATAGCTTGTAATGGTCTACAAGGGTTTTTGTTTTTTTTTTTTTTTTCCCCTCCTTTTAACTTTTTTTCCCCAAGTTTATGGCAGAGAGAGTGTTATTGCACAGAAAAATGAATAATTAACCATCACCAATAAGCGCTATTCTAGCAATGCATTAATTAGTTGCGCTTCAGTGCCTAGGGTCAATTCTTTGTGAATTATTTTGATTTGTATAAATTCTTGGTCTTCAATGGATTTTTCTGCTAGCAAGAAATGCTTCAAAAAGACTGCTTGTATGGTATCTGCCCACGTGTGGTATTCATTATGGTAATATGTAGTACATATCAATTTTTCATCCTTAAGCTTTGCCCATGCGTCTGAAAAACTCTCCTTAATATCTGAAAGTTTGTCATGTGAGAAAACTTCATGCCCTCAGTAGGAGCCAAATAATCTTTACCTGAATCAAAGCAAATTAAATGTTTTGAAATGAATGGTGTTCCACGGATTTTATCTTTCAGGACCCACTAAGCTTCCATACTTTGATGTGTCTTTTGTAAATTAATTAGTAACTTGTAGGTTTACCGTTATATGTTTACTGCTATACGCTAAAACAAACATTTGTTTAGGAAATTGAATTTACTGAGAAAGCTGTGCAATTCTAAACCTTCTCTTACAGCTGTTTTAAAAACAGCTTTCCTACAGTTTAAAAACAGTTTTCCTACATTGCTTTTTTGAGTAACTTCATCATTCTGAATAAAATTTATTTTATTTTTGTTCAGAAACAACTCTGTCTTTCCTTTTTTTTTTTTCCCTTGTATGATACATTAGGTGAAGGACCTAACTTTGGCTTTATGCTTTCATATTGCAAGCAGTTCTCAGATTGTAAGTGTTGGTTGTCTAATTCTAGTTAGTCATGTTACCAAAATAATGCATTGTAAAACCAGTTAGACTTGGTCTTAGAAACATAAGTTCTGTTCCATAGCTTTTGTGAAAACGTGGGTGAGGGATGGATTTAAAAGCAAATGTTTTCTTTAGCTGTCTTAGGTACTGTGACATTAAGCATTCTGGGAAATTTTTGCTATTGGTGTTCATTCAAGGTTGTTTCTGTCATGAAGAGATTTTAGTGATAAGATTGGTGCCTTTTAATGCTCTCTAACCAATAATGTAAGCATGTCATAATTTTAATTGAACTTGCAACCATCATCTGTTTTTTAAAAAGATCCCAGTCCCCTCACAGGAATCTCTCTTGGCTTTCTCACAGCTACGTTTCAAGTGCTACTCTGAGGCATTTGTGTGGTGAAAGCCTTTCCAGCTCCTTTCAACTAATTGGAACAAGATGACTTCCTTCCAACTCGAGCCACTGTAGGATTCTAATTGCTTTGAAAGTACAAAGATGTAATTCGGATAGTAGCAACGTACATCAGTGTTTGAGCCCATGTCTGTTTGTAAAGCAGAAGTGTGCTCACTGAGCATCACTCTAAATCTAACAATGTGATACAAACAAATCTGTTGAGTTGCATTGAACTAGGATGTAGCTAATCTGTAATTTTCCACAGTATTTTGGTTGTGAACATGAATGAGCAAGCTGTGCTCAAGAAGTTCGGTGAGGAAGGTCAGAAAAATCAGTGCTGCTGGAGATCAAAGTGCATTCTCTGACTCAGCACGGAATTTAAGATTGTAATTTATCCTTCTGAGGACAGAAACAGCTGATATAGGCAAGCAATGATTTTTGTTCTTCCTTTGATATTCTGTTACATGTCCCGTTCAGTGGTGAGGTGAACCCATATACTTGAAGTTGTATGTATCCGTGTATGTATGCAGGAACCAAAAATAGATTTTTGGGCATGGTGGCAGTTTGCTACAGAACTGGTGAAACTTCAGAGCTCTATATACTGAAAAGCATTTGCACTGTCTTAAAAAAGAAGTGTAAAGTTCTAAATTACAGAATGGCTTGGGCTGAAAGTGACCTCAAATAATATCCCATTTCATCTTCCCCACCGCCCCCTTGGTGACCCATGGCCATCCAACCTAGACTGGACACCACCAGGCCTGGGGCAACCACAGCATCTCTGAGCAGCCTGGGCCAGCACCTCACCTTCCTTTCAGTGAGAAATTTCCCTGACGTCTAATCTGAATCTCCCCTCTTTTACTTAAAAACTGTTCCCCCTTGTCCTATTGCTATTTACCTGTGTAAAAAGTTGATTTCCCTCCTGTTTATAAGCTTCCTTTAAGTCCGGGAAGGCAACGATGCGGTCTCCCTGTAGCCTTTTCTTCTCCAGACTGAACAAGCCCACCTCCCTCATTGTGTCTTTTTAGGAAAGGATGTATCAAGTATAAAACATGTGCAACACTTGCATAAGCATAAAAATTAACTGTTATTACAGATATAACTTAAAATCCTTTTCATAAAAGCTGATTCATATGTATAAGTATGAATATTATATGTAAAAAAAAAAAATCACATTCTATATAAAGAATTGGCATGCTGAGGGAGGGTGTAAAGGAGGTGGTGGTATATCTGTAGTATGGAGAAATTCTTCACACAGATTCCGCCGTGTATGGGACAAAAAAGTAGGGAAGTGTCACAAAGAACAGGGAGCCTGCAGTGTTGGAGAGGAATTTGAACTAAATTAATGGTCATGTTGGCATTTGATACACAAAAAAATGTTGAAATAGCTCAGCTTCTCTAAGGACTGAAAGCAAAAGGATGAAAATTATTGTTCTTAGTGGGTATAAATGGCAGATTGTTTACAAAACATGGATTAGTATTATGTCTTTCTTATTAATTTTAGGTTTAAATGACCTAGAAAGCTGCGAAGTTGGAAAGTGGTTAACTCTTCAATAGTGCTGAAAAGGAGAAGTCTAACTGATCTCCATTACAAAATGTGTTTAGACTATTTAAAATGTGATTTTGGAGAGAGGAATTTGAGGAATTCTTGTAAAGTGTGGAATACGGAAGAGTAAGTGAGGTTTACCACCAGCATTCTGTCAAGCAAAGGTTTGTTTTTGGGCTGTGACACTGCAGCAAACACAGT
Source organism: Centrocercus urophasianus (assembly GCF_019232065.1). NCBI lineage: Eukaryota > Metazoa > Chordata > Aves > Galliformes > Phasianidae > Centrocercus > Centrocercus urophasianus. Next base: position 4,722,514 of record NW_024884889.1, on the reverse strand, counting down.
CTGCAGGGGTGCAAAAATCCTGTCAGAGCTGTGCTGGAGCCAATCCATCAGAGCCCTAACCAGGTCTCTGTTCTGAGCGGTCTGTGCCAGAGGCTCTGATCCATACAGACTTCAATAAAGGCACTACATGTCTCCCTCAGGTCAGCACTCTCCTTTTCAGTAAATGTTTTCTCTCTATGGATTTTATGACTGGTTTTATTGATTAGGCGGAAAATCGTACCTGGCAAGCTGGGCATAGAAGTAGATTTGGAGAGGCCTGGCACGGCTGCCTGGCTCAGATGGGGATTCTTTTTCCTTTCAAGACTTTGGCAAATCACTTGGTCTGTGTCAGTTTCCCAGGTGCAATCTGCAGAGAAGATTGTAAACCTTGAAATCAGCCTAAATCTAGAGATGGTTCTTTATGTGGAATAAAATCAATGACCTCTCATCCCACTGTTCACTTTCAAGGCAGGGAAAGTACGTAGGTAGCAATGCTAAGACTTTGTGGGCTGATCTCCTATGTCTTCTATTGCTGGCTTCTCTTCTGTTACTATTAACAAAAAATATATCTCCCTATCTTGGCATACACTCATTCTCAAACAGCTTTATCTAATTGAAGTTTTGAGCATTACAATATTTGCTTCCTTTTTTTTTTTTTTTTTTGAGTTCCAGGATACAGCTGGTAAATACCTGTTTCAGTGAAAATTCACAGCACTGGTACCAATGCACTCTTCTTTCAAGCTGAGTGTAAGTCACCTAGTATTTGTTGCCTAATTTGAACTGTACATGCCCAATTAGTTTCTGTGTGGAACAACCCATAGTTCCAATATATTCTTGCAAGCTTTTTACTGAGTGCTTCCGAAGTCCAAAATGTTGAAATCCATGTATCTTTGTGGACAATTCTTTAATAGTAATAAATGTATGGCAATGGGAGACTGTGCTTTGCGTTTAGCTGGTTCTGTTGGTAGAAACATTGACTGAAAGCTGTTAATCAACTCCCTATAACATGAAAAAGTTTTGGAGTATGAGGACATAATGAGCTAGGTAAGGATTTTTAATTTCTCTTTCTTTCTGATTCAGTATGAGAGAAGTCCTTCTCCTTCAGGAAAAAAAAAAAAAAAAGGAGAGAAGAAAAGATATCATGTCAAAAAGATATATAATGTACAAACTTCATTTCTCCATCTGCTTCTCTTTTATTTCTCCTTGCAACTATTTTAGTACCAGAAAAATAATCTGTAAAGGATCCAAGTTATTATCAAAAGATGAAAACTCAGTGCATCATTCTCTTGTACTGTTAAATTTTACAGTAAATGAACATTTAATGATTCTGAATAATGTCCCTTTTCTCTTGTACTCAGATAGATGCTAACTGCATTTTCTGTGTACTCAGAAAACAAATGATCAAAATGTGTTACTGAAGCCAATAGTCAAGGCCAGTGATGTCTGTGTCTCTGTAGGTAGGCTATTGTTCGTGCATAGTCAAACACTCATACTGCAGGCAAAGTCTGTCACTTAAAATCAGCCAACTGAGAGGCAAAAATAACTTAAAATTATCTTAAGCGAGTTGAGTTTTCTTTCATTCACGATTTTTGTATCTGTGAATTAAATTACAGACAAATTTTTTGAACTCATCTCAATTCTGGTTTGGCAAATGCTGTATGGTAGTAGTCTGGAGTAAATTGTCTCAGGAAGACATAGGATTGAATGGCTCTGGTTGTCACATAAATAAGGGCTGCAGATTGCTGTAAATTGGCAAGGAAGATCATACAGGTCTGGGACTCGTTTCCCAGCTTTTCTCAGTTGGCAGTGCTCTGTTTACTTTAGAGCTGCACTCATAAACCAGTCGGGGAGCTGGCTTTGAGGTGCAGTCATACCCTTCATAGCTGCCCATGCAGATCACTCATCGTGCCACTGATCATGCACAGCAGCTTTTAAGTCGCTGCTTATCTTTGTGCATGTGAGAAAATGCACTGGCTCTATCTTAAGTGTCAAGATAATGTGTGCTTAGTGTGGAGATGGAAGCGCTGTCATCCCATCAGGGTGGTCAGATTATCAAATGGATCCATGCTTTATATTCTGTTTGCATGCTATCTCCGTGCTGACTGCAGAAATCAAGGTCTTCCACTCAATAGCTTTATGCGAGGTTTCAAAATGGGATCAAGAGAAAGTAGCAATTGATTAAAAATGACTTTATAGCACTGGATGTGCAGCTATTAATTTCCTCTAAGTTTTCTCCAAGCATATTTTGAATAGTTATCTTCAATTTCCTTTCTGAACAGATTCACATTTCAGCAAAAAATGTGAACTGCCTGCACCTGCTGGAAACTTCAAAATGTGTTTCAGAATGTCTTTTGGCAGTCTTACTTAACCTAGGAGCAATATTAGTATCTTTTTAATTGCATATTCTTGTGTGCACTTTTTTTTTTTTTAAATAATGAGGATCCCTGTCATTATTCAAGCAACAAAATGTGCCCTTTTAGTCACGCTGTTTTATTTCTCTCCTTGGATCATTATTTTAAAGGTGGAATGCTTGCTCTACTGAGAGTTCAACCTAAGTTAAGTGGATGTTAAGGCACTTAACCTTCCTTTTCTTCCTTCCAAATTTGATTTATCAAAAGTGTATTTTTTTGAAGGTAGTTATTTATTTTCCTTGGAGAGAAGTCTTAAGGGACTTGCCTGCATACCTTAACAGGTAATACAAAAAAAACCAACTGCGATTTTGCTTTTCTTCGTGACCTTACGCTCCTCTTACTTCCATTCTTTTAAATATTACGATTAGGTTAAAAAGGACATTCTAATTTTATAGCTTTATAATTACTACTAGACCTAAATGAGGACCAAGAAAAGTTCACCTCATGGATGTTCTTGATGCAAAGTCCCTGAACTGCTGTGGAAGATTTTTTGACTATTAAGCTTTTGGCAAATCCAGTATTACTGGTACTGAACAAAGCCCTGAGGCAATTTGGTATTAATGAAATAGAAGCAGCACCTCGTGGCTCTTGCTTTAATCACTGGAATGTGTAACAAAATGAGATGCATTGGATTAGAGATCAACCGCAAGGAAAAAAACATTTTTTGCATAGGAAGAACTGACCATACTACATATTGGAATTGTATTGTAAAATTTAACCACAATGCATATTAATCAAGATTCATAGAACTTGAATGCACAAGAAATCTTCACACATCTGATTATTTTCTTTGTACAAATGTGGTAATTTTTTTTGTTGTTTATTTTGAGAGATCTTGAGACTTTTTTTCTGGGGAGGTGAAGGGGAAGGGGAGTTGGGTGGGGAGAAAGTAAAATCCTTTCAAATTTTCATAGTACAGTGCTAACGAAGATATCTGTGCCATGTATGTGGCTAAATGATACTGTATTCTAGTTTCTGTTCTGCAGCAAGTGTGACTAGAGTACATCTTATTTCCAATATGTGAAAACAAACCTTGAAGATCAGCATGTACAAGGTGCTCAGCTGTTTGTTTCTCCTAAAAAATGAGTAACTGTGTATATATGCCCTGATTTCATCTCACTGAGGAGAAAAATGCCAAGGCTGGTTGCTTTGTTTAAGCCCTAAGAACGGAAACGACCTCTGTCTGTCTTTTCTTTACCCAGCTATGAAATTCACTCTCATGTTTTTTCAGGTGACTTATAAGACAATTTCAAATCTTATATGTATAAAGATAAGACACCTGAGCTGAGATTTTAAAGAAACCTTCAGCAACTACAGAGCTGGAAATACATTTTAAAAAAGGCAGGAAAAAAAAAAAAAGTAATCAGCCTGAACTTATAATTTCATGTGGTGTAGGGCTGAGGAGTTTAAAAAAACTGAGCAAGCTGAGGTTCTTTCTAATCTAATTTTTTAAATAAACAAACGACAAATCCAACACTGTGTTAGCAACATTGCATTTAGTTTATTTTGTGTAATGGTTATTTCCTTGAAGTTAGTGTGTAAGTAAGGAAAATGCATTAATTCTTGCTATGCTTCAGATGAATACTACTGACATTCAATACTTCCAAGTAGAACACTGTCAAAAGTTTTAAATGCAAATGTTGAGTTAAAATCCAGGGAAGAATTGAATTCAGGATGCAGGAGGAAAATAGAACTGTCAACACCAGTTTAAAAAACTCGTTTGCAGAACAAAACCATTTCATGTTGTCCAGCTAAATTGCAGATGAAGAGGTTGAGTGTAAAGATGGGTCTCATTTCAGTTAAAAGTAGTTCAGTAGCAAAAATGGAAATATTTGTTGCGTTTGGTGACTAGTTCAAGAGCAGTGAAAACCACTCCGGAAGGGAAGGAAATTCAGCAGCAGTTCAGTGGTTGTAGTGCACAGAGCTGATCCTTGAGCTGGTGCCGACATGAGTTGCTGCTCCCAGTGGCATCTCCTGGCCCTTCAGTCCCACTGTGCAGGGAAATGGCCCAACTGGCATCTGCCTCTGTGCTGAGATGTCCTAGGGATGACAGACATCTCCTGGTTGTTTGCACGTATCTACTGTTATGGAATGCATTAGCTGGCCCATGGGATGAGTGTAGGACGTGTTTTGCTAGATATTGGGTGATGATGTAGGGCGGTGTGTGAGCTTCTGTTGCTTTGAAAGGGATGTCACAAACACATTGAAATCAAACTGTTCTGAAGTGAGGCTGCTTTTAAGCACTTACCTGCTTTTATGAACCAAAACCTAGAGGCAACTCTTCATTCCAGCTGGTGTGTGCATAATATTAAAGTAGTTTTCCTAGCTGGTTGAAAAGTTGGGTATAGCCTCCAATCGACATGGCTTTGTGAATAAAATCACTGATTTTATTCTCTGTTCACTTCTTGGCAAGGAGTCAAAGACATATGTCAGCATTTTTCATATGACTTAAGTAAAGGTAAGCAAGAAAGTGAGCAGATCTGAAATGAGAGCCTCCAATTGCAAATGCTGCATGTGAAAACAAGGTTGTGTTGTTTACTCAAAGGATTTTCTCCTTGCCAAAAGACTTACGCTTACAAGACTAGATGTCCCAGCAGCATATGATTAGAATTTGTGATGGCATTTTGATGTCCCTTCCAGAGCTAAAACTTCTAATGCTGCTTCTGGCTTCTGTGTCATAAAATTTAAATGAGAACCTCTAATTCTTTCAGAGTGCCAAAAATATTTTGTAAACAATGTTATTTTCAGTGCAGAGCCTGGGCTTCTGGGATAATGAGATGGCTTAAAGATAGGCAATATTCTGGCTGTAAGCCAACCTATCAAGAGGTTATAACAAAAATATAACAAGTGTGAACTTCTTCCTATATATACGTTAAATAAATTTTGTGAGACAAAGTGATACAGAGCAGCTACCAAAAGTGTATGCTGTGATGTGTGGATTTGTCCATACAACGTTGATGGGAAACTGTTCAAATACATACAAGATTTTGGTCTCAAGTCTGCCAAGTTGATTCCCTTGACAGTAAAAATTGAATTATTAATTTGAAAAAAAAATCCAAAAGCTTTTCTCTATTTTTTTTTTTTTCCCCAGCAAATAAAATTTTATTTTTAGTTTTTTTTTTTTTTTTTTTCCTTTTTCTTTTTAGCTGTACTTACAGATACAGAAAGATCTCTCTTAACAAACATTTGCTGATGCGTTTCATTTCCTATTTTCATGTTCTGAGAGAAGAAATCTCAGGATATCCGATGAGGATAGTAATTAGGAATTTAATTAATGTAAATTTAAATCATAATTTTTTTATATAGTTGTAGGTAGCTTGAGAACAGCTAGGATATAGGCCCAACTGTAGGAAAATATATATATATAAAATATAGGAAAATAATTAATTATATAATATTTATGTATATAGTATATATATTGTATAATATAATATAATTTTATATAAATATATATATATATAAATAATATAATTTTTTATATATTATATATAAAAATATATATATATAAGGAATGGAATGTGACTTTTTTTTTTTTTTTAACGTTTTGCATTCAGAGTAATTAGGATACATATTCCCAATTTTGTTCCTGATCTCATCTGGTTAATAAGAAGTCTTTACTTCCAGTTGAAAAGGTGTGGAAAAAAGAATTTCTTTGAGAATTTGGAGGGAAATGTTGCACAGTGCTTTTTTCTGGTTTTATTTTGATGTTATAACTTCGTTTGTACAAATGTCAGAGAAAAATAAGTGCAAGTTGTGACTCTGTGGTGTATCAAACCCCCATTACATACGTTTATTTTCAAGAAAAGTAGTTTATAACTGAAATACAGATTTATTTCTCTGCTTTTAAATATATCTGAAGTTCTTGAAAACTCACGTGTTCAGTTTCGTGTTTCATGGGCTTGAAACAGTGCATCTGCTCAACTGTTTTTCTAACTTAGGGTCAAACAGATGAAGAAAGCAGCTTGTGATTCTCATTGAAAAGAAGTAGATTAAAAGAAGTTACTTCTAAATTTATGCAATAATATGAACAGTAAAGAAAAAATTAGATGAGCTAACCATTAAAATAGGGGCAAGTATCTCACAATAAGGTGTAATTAAAACATATGTTGGGTAATATATTACTCTATCTATAAAACGCAAAGAATGACTTGCAAGTTTGCTCTGTGAATACTTACCTGGCATTTTAACATACAGTAGGCAAGAAGTTAATAGAATTTTGATTTTCAAAATATCTCAGGCTACTAGGTATGTTTCAGAGAATTGCAAATAAGATAATGCTGTGCTGTATGTAAAAGGGTTAAATTCAATGGCCAGGATAATTATAGAATTGTCAGACTTATACTGATTCAGTAAAGATAATGGAAAGCGCGATTCAAGATTCATTTGACACAATTAGAAGAAATTATAAGATAATTAATGCCAATTGATATACAGTAATAGATGATTGATTTTTCTTAAACTAACTTAATTTCATTTTGCAACTGTTTGCAATTGTAGCATTACTGATGCAGTGGGAAGTATTCATAGCGTTTGACTTGCTAATATCTGGCTTTTCAGCTAAGAAAGCAAGCAAATGTACTGCCATCTAGAACATATTAAGTGGATGGGAAGGACTTAAATTCTAAATTAGGAATCATGTTAGATTGTGTTTTAGTGAGGTTTCTTGAAGCCCAGCTTTCTGCTATTTCACACTTTCTCAATTGCTGTCTGACCTTGCTTACCCCCCTTGATCCCAATCTGTGGACTTGCTCTTTTGACCTTGGATGACTTGCCTTGCCACCATGAGCTTGTCTTACGATTGAGACTCTTGGCTGAACCTCACTGCTGCCTCTGAGCCAGGCCCATGCTGGGGCTGTGGGACAGGACCCTGACTAGTGAGGCCCTGCCCTGCTGGCTGTGGCATCATGCCTGGCCACCCATCCCTTACGGAGCAGCAGGCTGTCATCAGTGCCTTGACTCAGGTCTGGCTCCTGCAGTTGTTGAGAATAGCCTTGCTGCCATGTGAGAAATACTGTTCATTTGGAATATCTCTCATGTACCCAAAGGGCAGGTGCTGAATTCCCTCTGTCTTTTCCTTATGTTTTTGCTTGTGTTTTACACGAGCTGGTTGGTTCTTGGTGTTTTATGGCATGCCTGGAGAAATAACTTTTAGGTATTCAAGGCAAATAGTGTTCTTATTCTATGCAGTTTATATGAAGTTCGTCACAGGCTGAGCAGTCTGTTCTCTCTGGGAAGTAGAGATAATTCCCAGTTTTAAAGGAAGAAGCAAACTAGAGGGAAAATGACAAGGTTTTCCCCCAGTTCAGCTGGGGAAAAAATGAATAATTTGATAATGCACTGCAGTGAGATGTTGAGTTGGAGCGTGCGGTGTTAAAAAGAAAGCAGGATGGGTTAAAGCTTAATCATCTGAATAGGTGTAAATGAAATCTTTTCTTTAGTAAAAGTGCAATCTAGTTTCCCTTGTTTTAATAACATTCAGCATAATTGCTCTGATTTCTAGATTCCAGTTAGTAAGAGAATGCTTTCTATACCGTGATAATTTTCTATCTTAGAGATATAAAAAATACCCACTATTATCCTTGGGGAAAAAAAATGGACATATTAAGAAGAATGCGCTTATGGAAGTATTCTCCAACATGAAATAGATTTTTCCTTTACAAGCAGTGTGCCCTGTTAAAATATTTGTATAGTAAATCAAATGATCTCCATAGGAAGATAAAATGTAGTGCAAATTTAGTACTAGTGGAAGGGGTAGGTCTCTAATCGCTAAATGGAAAAAAATGCTTGGGAAGGCAATAAACTTCAGAATATTCATTATATTTGAGCTTCTTAGTTGAAATGGAAGTGTTTGAATTAGTCATCTTCAAATACTGACTTAAAAAAGAGATGAGAAAGAAGAAAAGCATACTAAAACGAACCAAAAGGGTTATTTGAAAACACTGCTTGAAAACAGCAGCAACTTTCTTCCTTAAATTCAGAGTCTGGACAAGGCTGACCTTGTTATCCAGAAAGTGGTTTCTATTTGTCATTAATCCTGACTGATTATAATAATTTACTTTGACCACTTATTTATTCTGCTGCTGTCATTTAGGTCATAACCTTGTAGCAGTGAATTTCAGACTAATTGCCCTATGTTAGGAAGAAAGAATGATTAATGGGAGTTCCATTTAATTTTTTCCTTTTTTCTCTTATAAGCAGTCTTGCTTTGCAAGAAAAGTTGAATAGAAATTAATAAATTATATTTTCTGTGCACTTTATTATATTTCTTTGAGAATGCCTTCCTTGCCCTATCATTTGGGCGTAGAGCACTTTCGATCACATCTATCACCTGTCTCTGAATTCATCAAGTATCATCTGTGCTTATGAAATCAATCTTCATGCCAACACAATATACCACTTGAGTGTAATGTTGATTTATGTGATGACTTCATAACGTTTCACCTTATCTTCTACCTTTTAAAATGTAAAATCGCAATGTATAACCTTTTTTGGCTGTTACAGTGTATTGAACAGTATTAATACAGCCTCAAAATTCATTAATTTGGGATTCATTTTTAGACCTCAGTGTGTCTTTAATATGTTAGTGATTCATGCGTGAATGTTAATAAACTAACTTATCTGCTTCACTGCAGTTTGTTTTAATTCTTCAGCTATTCTCTCCAAACCAGTTTTGGTATCTGGAAGACGCATGTGGTATCTCATGCTAACTTTATTTCATGCAGTAAACACAATTTTATGGATGGGATTTTCTTCTAGTGCAGTCCAGTGTCCTTTGAGAAATCCTACAGAGCAAAAATTTTGAACCCTAGCTGTTCTGTGTATGTATTACTTGAAGTTGCCTTTGTGCAGAAATAAAGCTCCAACTAGCTATTTGGGACGATGACATGCAGGTTCCTTTTTCCATCTTGGCAGACACCAGGGAACCTATTTCTGATTTTGATTATCTACCTACCATGACTTTAAGGCTGGTTGCTTTGGAATGACCTCTACTTAAATTGTGAGGAAACTGAGTTGATTTTCAGCTGCCCCTTGCTGACTGCCACTCTGGACTCTGCATTTCTCACGGATGGCAGTGCAGTGCAGCCTGTAGTCAAGGGGCAGGACCTTCCCGGTACTTGTGGCTTTGAATTTGCTTTATGTTATCTTTCTGTTTTGTCCAGGTGCATCTAAGGCATCTGGGGGTCTCTAATGGGGTTAATAGAAAGGGTGAGCTTGGTCAGCTGTGTCTTGGTAAGCCTGAGGGAGATGTAAGATATGGAGATAGGAATTTGGATTTTGCTGTTCCTTTTTCATCTGGGAATAGCTCTGTAGTTTCTGCTGAGGATAAGTTCTTCTAGATCAGCTCCTGTATTCCTGAAGAAGAGCAGGCCTGATACTGTGTCACAATTCAAATGGTTTTTCTTTGGAGACTTGCTGGAAGGAAGAGGATTTGTGATCTGACGCTTTGATTTTCTTTGCCCTGTAGGCAATCCTTAGTGGGTGGGTTTGTTTGCATTCAGCTGGAGGGCGGGAGTGACAAAACCAACTAATCGAAAAACAAACATCTGTACAATGGGCTAGGAGGAGGTTGCATACCAAAATTTCAATTACAGTCCCATATTGTTCAGTCTGTAGTTAAAGCCTGGGAAGAAGAATACTTGAATAAATCCACAAAAATTTGTATAAGCAGAAAAGTCATCAATTGAAGTAATTCAATCGAGGTTAACACCTTCATCTTGCTCAAAATGTTGTCTTTGGGAATCTGCTGAAAAGAGCTGTATTGTTAGCTGTATAGTTGTAGTATCAGCCAGTTCTTCCCTAAACTGGAGTTGTTTGTTTGTTTGTTTGTTTTGTCTTTTAAACTTGTACTTGAGATTCTTAGAGCATTTTTTCTCCAGAGGTATTAAACCAATTGCTTTTAGCATAATATGTTGTGCAGAAATACAGCTACACACAGCATGATTTCCTCTGAGGCACACAATCTTTATAGAGCCTTTTAAGTGAAGTTATCTGCTGATCTGCTGTCCCTTCCATAACTGTAAAACCTCCTGCACAAAATACCATAAAAATTAAAAAAAAAAAAAAAAAAAAAAAAAAGCTTCCACGATAAGATGATTATGTATACAGGTGCCTTTAGGGAGAGAGTGACATAACTATGCCAGGTGGTTCAAATACTCTTCTGAGAAGTATTAGAAGCTTGCTCTGTGAACTGTGGCAGTTGAGTAGCATTATGGTATTTTACTAGTGCCTGCTTTAATGTAATATTTCCAGTGAGGCGGAGTGACATTTGAAAGGAGATGGATGGAATTTGACTAACTAATCAGATCTTGAGAGTCAGTAGAGATTAAAAAATTCTTGCTGCTTTAAGTTGAAATGGGAATTTGATTGTCATGATGATATCAGAAACCTATCATGAGCTCAGGTGCTTCCCATGTTTTTCCAGGCAGGAAACAAGATCTGTCTTCATTGCAACTACTTTATTTCCTCCTGCTAAAATTCCAAGCGCCATTAAGGAGCTAGTTCAAAAAAGATAATAGTCTTCAGTTACAATGAGCAAAAGAGATACATTTAACTCCCTCTCTTAAAGGGATTAATGGAAAAATTCTGCCTCAGGGATGTTTTTGAGCATGAGAATTCCTACTGTGGTCTGTGTTACGTAGCTATTTAAGGCTGGTAGGTTCTTGCTGTGTCCTTCCTCAGAGAAATTAGCTAGATCTGTTGTAAGCAAAAATTTTGCGTGGGAATTCTTCCAGTGATGAAATCTGTTGAGCTGCTTATCCTTCTCAGGATTGCCACTGTCAGTAAAATATTTTTCTGTAGTGTGTCTTCAGGATTGTAATAAGATATAATATGATACTGTAACTTACAATTGTGAACAAAATGTCATTTTTGTTTTGTGTCTATTTGGTGTAAATGTAATCAAATGTCATTACAATAAAAAACAAATTAGTGTTTGTGTTGTATTCTTTAGCAAAAGTTACTATTTACTGAGCTGACCGTTATCATAGTGATAGTACAGGGATTAAACATTCTCTAAGTTGATCTAGTGCCTCAATCAAAAGATCTGTGATACATGTGCAATATGGGTAGAATTTGAACAAGCTGAAGTGTATACTCAGACCTGAATTAGTTGTTTAAAGTAAAGAATGCTCTAACCCAGGAGGCTGGTTGTGAAGAGAAGTATGTACTCCAAATCAAGTTATCTTATAGGAATTCTAAATAACTTATTCATTACAAAATTCAAATGTTAGGTTCCAGATGTATTCTTGTCCTTACGGAATAGATGTCTAATGGTAGCTGTCTTTTATAGTTTGTAACATAGTTTAGATTTTAGCTTTTTTTAGAGAATATGCCCCGCAATTGTAAATGCCAGGCTGGGTTGTGCATCCTGTTTTCAAAGAGAGCAATATTTTTCATAGGTCTTCACCAGTGTAGATGATTAGGTCAAAAAGTACTCATCTTGTTTTCTGGCTTGGATGTGCACAATGCTAGCAAATCAGATTGCTGGCTACGGAAACACCTTTTGTTGTTTTCCCTTATAACTACAAGTGAAACTAAATGGCAATAACGAGAATTTATTTTCCTCTACTGGAATTTGCTTTACCATATGGAATATCTTATTTTTGAGTTGTCATCTACAGTCATCCCAGATGAATTGCCCCAGCAAAATACAGAAGTATTAATATAAAGGCAAATTTAGAGTGAAAATGTGCGTTCTTTAAATGGTCTTTATCTATTGAATTCAGGTAAGATAGAAGGAATGTAGCTTCATATAAAAACAAAAAATAAATAATCTATGTAATATATTAAAAATACATTAATATGTGTATAAAAAGTGTCTGACAACTGCTGTGAAATTTTTTTAAACATAGGGCACTGAAATTATATCCATACTGATTAAACAGTGAAAAGGGAAAGCACTGATCTCTTGAGACTTCGAGCTTGGGTAACTTGTGAAGTACATATAGAAAATAGGTCTTACCCTTCTTTGACTTTGAGCTGTGCTGAAAATGTTACAAGAATAACTTTAGATCTAAAGGCTCAGTAGAAAACTTGAAATTTTGAGAGATTAATGGCTGGATTGAGGAACTGGTTGTGTTCACTATTTGGATTTCATTTTTTTTCTTCTAATACGGTAGTATAACTTTAGAGATGTGAGCGCTGTATTTAAAACACACAAAACTAAAGAGAGTTGAACAATGAGTTGAGTGAGACACTGTGGCATTTTTTAAATGGAATGTTCATATCAGCTTATTGCTGGTGTCTTCATCTAAAATACAAACAGTTGTACAGATAAGCACCTTCTTGTCAGCTTTTTACACATAATTCATATATTTTCTACCCTTACACTTTGCATTTGATAAACTTTTTGATGGTTTCATGTTGTAATTATTATCTAAATCTATGTTGTTTAGGTGCTAGGTACCAAATATATTTGTATCTTAATAGCATACTCAGTTTTTTAGTGTATTTAGACAAAAACATGTTTACATCTGTAAAAAGATCCGTATTGTAGGGAATAGATTTGGCTTTTCCTCTTTTAGTGTGTATCCCTGTGTCTATTCCTGCTATTCTGATCTCAGAGTTCTAAATGAAAGCTGTAAACTAATTGGAAAACCTTTTAATTGGAGTTATTAGTGCATGCTGTTTCAGCATTTAACTGATAGGTTTATGTATTCTTTCAGTGGTAGTACCAAGAGCTATGTAATTAAGAGTAGCATGCATGTGAATGACATAGAAATTTCATACTATTCAACTGGGAATAAGCTTAAATATTTGTAATGTTTTAGTACATTAGCAAACAAAAAATAGATTTCAGAACCTTTCATCAGAATTAGGTAAATGGATGTGTTTACGTTCTGGAATTAGATGTAGTGGTTTGCACTATCCATAGTACAGTAACAGTATCTTATAAAATATATATTTTCACAAAATCAAGTTATTTTACTGCATTTTGTCTACTTTTTGAGCCCAGTGTATTGCATCAGGAAACTGGTGTCCTGGGAATAGAAAAAATAAGTTTTAAGAAGTTACCTGCACCAGCCAAAGTAACTGTCTTGTCTAATAAGAGCAATAGTAAAGTAGATGATGAAGTAATCTTCGAAAATGAAAGTCAGAATGAAAAAATGAAACTAAAAGACAGAGCCTAGGTTTTTTAATGCATTTAGGTAAGTCCAGCACAAGATTTATGTAACTGAGTAAGCAGCATCAAAAAAATGAGAAGGAAGTTAAATTTTCCCTTGCAGTTTCTGAAAGAGCCTGTTGTATGTTTGTCTTCAGATGCAGGGAATGGCTATGCTTGTGCTGAAATAAACTTTTTTTTTTTTTTTTTTTTTTTTCAATAGAAAGAATTTCCTAATCTTGAGAGGAAAGCCATCCATCCCTAGGCAAATGATGTCGGTGATTATTATTATTATTGGTTTGCTTTTTTTTTTTTAAGTAAAAGTTTATCAGTTGTGGATGTAGTCAATGTTCCTAGTGCACATATTAACGATATCTGATGAATTTAACTTGCATGAAAGCTAGAAAATTAGCAAGCTGGGATTCTGTCTTTTGTAATTTACCTGAATGGGCTGCATGCAAGTCAATACAGACATAGGGTGCTGGACGGATGAAGTACATTATTAAAGTACTGCACATCAGTACATTAGGTCTCCTTGTGGGAAAGTTCATGTCTGCTCTCCTGACTGTGAGGGAGATTTATTTCTTAAGTTAGGCATGTAGTCCACAATACTGAAGATGTCAGGTTTGTGTAAAGGAGTTTCTTCAGTGTGTGTGTGAGGGTGTGTGTGTTTGTTTTCATGTGTTTTTTTTTTTTTTTTCTTTCTGCCAGATATTCATGGAGTATAGGGATTGAATGCAGGGACAATTCTGCAGTTCATATCTCAAATGAGACCTAGAGAAAACAGAAAAGTAGCTTAAGGAATTCACTTGGAATTCTGAAAATGAACTTCAAAAAAAAAAAAAAAGAGCTTATATATGTATCAGTATTTATAACTTCTGTGAGATCCTGCTTCAACAAGTCACTTGTGGCTTTAAAAAAAACAAAACAAAACAAAAAAAACCCAAAAACAGGATGCTGCCTGATTCCATGACTGGATTTAGTTGGATTCTGCAGATGCTCAGCACTTGGTCAGCTTTTGCCCTTATGGGAAAAGTCGAGTTGTCATTGTGGGTTTACTAATTGTGATGCCGTGAAAGCAATTCTTGCCACTATTTCCTTAAGCTGTTTGATTCTTGCTTAAAATGCGTGCGTTTTCCAGTCAGACAATTGTCCTGGCTGCATCAGAGGTGCTGAGTAACTGCATTAACCTTGGTGAGCTTTGGCAGTAGGAGGGAAAATAAAAGTCGATAAATGTCTTCCACAGCACTGATGAACTCCAAAGGGCATCAAAAGTGGTGGTTATGAGCTGTGGGAGATAATTTAGTCAACTATATCTTTCTCTTCAAATTGCCTACTGCCACTTAAACATCACCTAAGTATATTTTAAATCAACTGTCTTTGAATGGTACGTGCTGTTTGGGTTGGCATGTGTTTCTGTTGTTGACAGATTCAACAATGTGTGTTTCCCACTGTTATCTCTATATATAGAGAACTTAAAATCACTCTTCATTTTCCTGTACTGGAAAATGCTATTGACTGTCCAAACACTGCCTGATTCAAGAAAAGTAGGATTTGTTTGATCATCTGGCCTATCCAATTTCCTGCAATCCCAGGTTACTTTTTAATTTGCTGGCTGACAGAGGTAAGCCTTCAAAGCTACATAACACGAGTCTGCTAGAGATAAGCATATAGGTGTTTTAATATTTACTTCAGTGTTGGTGAGATTCTGGGGTGAAAAGGTGCGTTTGTCCCTCTTGTTAGGCGTGGTGTCTAAATATCCGGCACTTGATGACTGCTTAGTTTACACTTGCAAGACGCCTGCCCTGTTCAGAGAGACTGAAAGACCCTCTTCAGAGTGTTCCTCAGAGACCACTGAGCTTGTGTGGTGCTGGCCAGGAACTGTGTAACTACAGGTTCAGCACTAAGCCCTGCTGAAACCTGTGGTCTATTAGCTCTGGCTCAGGGACAGGTAATAGTGTTCAGGACACTTAGGAGTGACCTGATAACCACTGCTGCAGAACAACTTGAGGTTCTTAGATGATATAACTGAAGGATGAAAAAGTCCTTGTGCGAGAGTTAAATTCAGTCTAAACTATGTTGTTGTGATCTAGTCTCGCCATTTACAGCATTGTCCTTTCCTCTCTCCTTCTATTTTTGTGGCTGTACACGTAACTCCTTAAGGGTTAGCTAGTAGGTTCACAATGTTATGTTTAAACAACATCAGAGTCTGATGAATGAAGTAAAATGATCTTGAAGTTAAATATTTCATTCATGGGAATATTCTACTGGATATTCTGAAATATTCTAAATACTGCAAGTAGCCAATGCTTACCACAACATTTTTGAGACTATAACTTTTTTTTCCTGGTTTTGATCAACTGATGAGAGCAGGACCTTAACCCAAAGGCTACGCTATCAAAACTCCCTTAAATTTCAGTGGAATTGAGTTCTTATCTGTCCAAAGACCTTTTGATTTGCTAGTCTCTGATTATTTTTATTTACTATGATTATTACTATTTTCCTGATGGTGGAGCTATCTGTGTATTTGTGTTTGTAAAGGAAATACTTGATTTTCATCTTTGATAGCAGTGGAGATTTTACTTCCCAGAGTCTACATAGCGTGTATCTAACAGAAATGGAGAAAATAAACTTAATCTATTTGAAGTTCAGTTTATTGATGTTATTAGCCATCAATCTTAATAATATCTTAACCCCATTTTTTGTGTGCAAATTTAATAATATTAATATTTTACAGTCTCTTGGAAGTGTTGCAAAACCAATTATAGAAATGTCAGGATTTCCATAGGAAGATAACCTTCCTCTTAATAGTATCAGGGGAAAAAACCAAACTGATAGTGATTAAAGTGTCAGGATATAATTGCATTTTCTTCCAAATAAACTATCAACTCCCAATAAATAATTAAAACAAACCACGTTCCTCAGGATGCAACAGTTCAGTAGCCGTGATTAAAAAGTGCTAGGAGACATTATTAGTTTTTTTAATGATAAATTTTCTCTTATTCTCAGATTGTCTGATTTTATTACCTTACTGCTCTTTGGGGTATATATATGTATATATTTTTCAGTTTCCTGGGAAAGCATAACTTATTTCACAGGCTGTAATGAGTTATGTGCTCCATAATGATTTCACAGGTGACCTCTGAATGATCACAATTCTAGAGAAACATGTGAATCTAGACTTAGGAACGATAATTAAATTTGTCAAAGTTTTGGCAGTGTCCCAAGAGCCATAATATGGCTACTTGATGCTCTGACATGTATATTAAAGAACCTATTTCTCCTTTTTTCTTCAAATTGTCTTTGACTAACTGTTTATTAGATGACTTAGGAAGATGTTCAGTATTAACAAAGAACATAAAACCCCAGAAGACCTGGAGAGCAAAATACAGGCTTTTTATTTACTGATGATGAAGCAAAAAATAAGTAGCAGATGGTACATGTTAGTCCCACCAAATACCCCTGTATTCTCTATCTGGTTGCATTTTTCTTAAACTTCAAGCTTTTTTTATTAGACACAATAAGCAATGGCTATCACAATGTCATTCTTATGCTCACTCTCAGGGTAGAAGTACAGTTTTAAACAAGTAATCACATTTTTAAAAAGCAGTGTTCAGTGTGATTAATTTCTTTTTTTCAGGACAGCACTTGTTTTTATTCATCTGGACTGCTTGCACAGTTTTCCGTCGAAATGATAGAAGCTGCAGAAAACATACTTGGCTTTTCCTTTAGAAACTGAAGCTCAAACATGAATCTTAGATTTACATTTTGCCTCGTTAAGTCCTTTCAACTTAAAAGTTGAAGAGATTAAATCTCTTGAGCAGGCACAAATTAAATGAAAAACGAGTAGAATGTTTAAAACACATGGTTAACAACAATTGTCAAATTAGTTGGTCTCTGTCAAATCTGTTTTAAACGTTGTACGTGTTTTGACCAGTGAATCTAGTAAGGGATCTAGTAAGTCTGGTTAAGTCAGAAATATACTATTAATGCCTTTTTGAAATCCAGTGTCTAAATATTTAAAAGTAACATCAAAATAAATGTTAGGCTGTGTTGTACTGCCCAGTATTAAAGGACTCTGACCACTTGAAGGAATGGAGTCTTAGCCACTGGGATACTTCTTAAGATTTAAGAAATGTAGGTGCCTTTGCAATTGGACAGCAGTTGGGCAATACTGATCAATATCAGTTTTGGATATAAGCCTCATAAATCACATAATTATTCCTTTGAAATTAAAGATGATCCAGTTGGAAGAAAATGAGTTGCAGATTCATACCAAGCATTATAGTTGGAATGAAAATAGGCTGAAAATATATTAGTAGAATTCAGCTAATTTCAAGGGAGAATTTCAAATCATTATGCAGTTATTCTCAACCACATCTTTTTCTTTGGAATACCGATTAGTTTACTGAAGACATATCTATTCGTAAAGCAACTGTTAAATGGGAATTTCCCAGAAAAAAAAAAAAAAAATTAGATATCCAGAATAATAAAAGTGTGTAAGAATTGGGGCTACCTTTTTTTTCTCCTTTTTTTTTTTTTTTTTGGCAAGGTATAGAATGTAATTGACGTGCTCCTAAGCCTGGGGTAAAGCGGTCCTTAGTAAATGAAACCAACATTTTTAAATCTAGTAAATGAGACCAGCATGTTCAAAAGCCTTCCTCTAAATGAAAACTGATGCCTTCCGTTTCCAAACTTAAACTGAGCATACTTGCATACTTGAGTTAGTGCTTGATCATTGCGTGTGTACCTCTTTTCATACTGGCGCAATAAATCAGTTGTTTGCTTTGCAAACTCTTATAATTTCATTTAGATTTTGGAAAGTCAAGTTGGATGCAACCGATCAGTGAAGAGCACATGGCTGAGATGACTCTTCTATTTCTATATCCCAATTTGAATGTAGTAGCACAGTAACATCTGCTCTTCTGAGTTCCTTTGAGTATAAAGCTTTGCTGAGCATTTATAGTTTACTAAAAATACAAGAAAATCATGCTAATAGCTATGATCGACAGTTCAACAGCTAATGTAGTCCTGAACAACCACACTGAACAACTGAGAAGAAACCATTAAATGAGGTCTAGGAGAGGTGCAGGTAGGCTCCACCTCTTCTGGTCACACAGCTGAATTGCCTTCACTTGTGCTCCCAGGGCTGACTCAGTTCTTTCCCCAGGTGCTCAATCAGTGGTTCAGGCCGTGACTCAGCAGTTCCCATACACAGGTCAACTAATGAAGTCTAATTCCTACTGGGGAGAATATGATGTTTCACAACTGAAATTTTCTGTAGAAGGCTTAGTCTGTATTTGGTCTTTAGGGAAAATGTTGTTGGTGTTAATAATTCACTTTTACTGAAAACAAACAAAACTAATTGTCACTAGACTGGGATACTTGTCCAGTTGCCCCAGACTGTGTACTTTACAGTCCTCTTACTAAATGCATATCTTTCTTGTCTTTCCTCCTCCAATAATGCATCTGCTCCTGGCAGCAGTTTTCTTCTGCTTACTGTTTCTCCATTTTTTATTTCTCCTACTTAACTTCTTTCCTCTCTTCCTTTCTTTATTGTCTCTCTTTCATGGCAGAAGCTTGTCCGTAATGTCTGGACTTTCTAATCAAGATATATCCGTTTGGTGATCAGGACAAGTACTAACATTTATTAATATATGGTAGCTGTATCTACAAGGCTTGGTGTTTGCTGTAGTTTTTGTTCTCCAGAAATCAAAAGGATTCAAGTTGGGAATTTGCGGGAACATTTAGTCCCTTCCCAGTTTCATTGTGTCAATGTGATTATTCAAGGAGTTCGTTCTGAAACTGCACTATGTTAATGCTTGTGTTTATGGTATTCTCCAAGACTTCAGAAAGTGACACATTCTTGGAAGTTTTGAATGGATTAAGCGGAAATGGATGAGAGGGAATGAATATTTTCAAGTCCCGCAGTTCATAGAATTTCGGAGGTACTGACCAAGCTTAGCAGTAAGGAATGCTTAGAGGGAAACGGTCATGTGCTAGTTTTTTTTTCCCTCCATCTCTTTACAGTCAGGCACTTGTGCATCAAAATTTTATTTTGTCTGAGATTTGAGAGAAGTGTACTGTTGCTTAACATGTAGAAAACAGAGAACTGAGTTATCTAGGATTTTTCTGTTGCTTCAACGAGGCCTGTTGATGGTAAGTCTGAAATAAGCTTGTGAATGAATTGAAAGAGAGGACTGAACTTTTTCTACCTCTGGACTAGAAAAAGGGCTGCCCACTGGAAGCGTTGGGAATGAAAACCAGAGCTGTTGCAGTGAAGTTGTCTGTCCTTGTAGAGGTAGTGCACACAGGCCAACAACATCAGAGCATAACAAGATGGCTGATGGGATAATTGTGGTTGCCTTTCCTTGAGTACGTGTAGGATGAGGCCACCTACCACTACAGAACCTTCACTATGAGGCCCAAACATAACTGGCAGAAATGTAGTGTTTATATGTATACTTATTAAATTTTTAATCTTCTCAGCAGGTGAAAAAGATCAGATCTCAAACTTGTGAAGTAAAAAAATTGATGCTCTTTTTTACTTGTACATTTATATTTTTGTGATACAAATAATTGGTAGTAGAAGTCTTCTGGGTTTCTTGTTTGCTTTTTTATAAAATAGTATGCCAATACCTGTGTGGCTGATCTCAGATTCTGGAGGGTGTCTTGGTTATGATAGTGTTTCCACATGCAGAACACAATCACTTCATCAGTGACAACTGTGTGGTAAAAAAACTTTGTGTGCTGTCTAATTGTGTGATCTTAAATCCTGTGCCCTTTGGGACCTTGAGTATTTGAATTAAATTTTTCTTCCTGAGTAGCGTTTTAATCTTTTAACATCTTGTTTGCAAGGGCATAGCATTATCCCATCCACAACAGAAGCCGGCAATTAGGCTATTCAGAAAGATGGTTATGCTTCCAGTGTGAGTTACAGGTTTCTTCATCCAGGGTGAGCTCAGAGGGTCGCTGCAGCAGGAGTCACAGGCTCAGACAGTGAGCAGCCAGAACGGAGTGAGGCATCTGGAAAAAGAAATCCAACAAAACAACAAATAGGCTGAGTATCTAATTTGTTCCTGTTATTGCAGGTTAAGTGATGTAGGCATAAAAACCAAAATGTTCAGTTTGCAGCACCTACATTTGTCCTAACAGGCCCTGTGCATAAATAGATTCAGAGAAGTGTTTAATGTAAGAGCTTTCCTGTGTTTGGATTGGGCGAGCACATGTTTCTCAGCTGTGAGTGCAAATACAGTCCATTATTTTCTGAACGGACTTGAAATTCATGAATACAGCAAACACCCAAGATGAAGTGGATTATCTCTTTCATTTTCTATGCCCGCTTTTCACCTTAGCAATCTTCTTTCCCTCTAACTTATTTTTATCATCTTTATGTTATTTCCACACGTATACAAAGGCTTCACTGTATATAGCTTTCTTGTTATGCCCTAACGTTCAGAGGTTTGTGGAACTGTTTCAGAAGATGTGAGTATACAGAATCTTTGAAGTCTTGCACAGAATGAAAGGAGTTGCAGTGCTATTACCAGTGCTGTTATTTTGATGAAGTGATGCATCTTCTGATCCAAACAGGCTATTCTGCAGTCTGTGAATCTGATATGTGAATTTTTATTTCTAAATGTTTATCTCTTTCTAAGTCTGTGTGACCGCACAAAAAGTTTTGAAAGAGCTTTTTTTGTGTCTGTGTGCTTTGCTTTGTGTGGTGCCAATGGACACTTTCTAAACTAGCATATGTTGTAGCATAGTGTGGCTGATCTGTATGGATTACCATAGCCTCTTAATCTGTACATAGCTATCTTAAAAGCTGTGTTAAAAAGCTGAAGTGTAATATTTAGAGCACTTTCCAGGTAAATGTGTAATGTATATCTTAAGGTGCTAACCACAGCTGCAATGACAATTCACAAGTAATAACAATAAAAAAAAGATTAATTGCTTAAAGACCATCATATTAGCAGAACACCCTACCTGCAATTTTATCTGTGCTATTTCTCCTTTTTTTTTCTTTTTTCCTACCCTCCATCTCGCAGTTATCACACCTGTCAGCACATAATTTTACTGGCTTAATGGATTTGTTTAAGTTCAGAATTGCAGTTGACTCCCATTGAAATCACCTTTATCTTGACATCCTAAATGCAGATGCTGAGGCCGAGTTCAGTCTGCTAACCACAACTTTTAGTGGTGGCGAATGGAGAATTAACCATTGGTACGTCAATGGATGCATGTGGCTCAGATCAGGCAGATCTTGTGACTGGGAATAATTTGAAGCAAACATCACAGATTTCTGTTTTATTCTTAAACTGTGTTCTGCAGTTCCCAGTGCAGTTTGGCAAACCAGCGCTAGGCCATGCTTCCCAGAGCAGCATCAGCACAGTCTTCTGCACAGCTGTACAACTTCCTCATAACCATGTGGTGTTTGATGTAACAGTGTAGGTTCCTCTGAAAGTAATGCCTCCTATTTGTTTCCGTGGAAACTGCAAAGAGTACAGTAACACTAGTTGATAGAGCAAATGATCAGCTACAAAGCAGTATTTTTCAAGTCATCTCCGTTAGCTGTGTATGTTCATTTTGGCCATGAACAAGAGCCTGCATGCTGCGCTTGTAAAAATTTGAGGCAGTGGAGGTGTCCCACAGGCGCCACTGCTGAAACACACCATCCACTGTTTGATCTCCATGAACTTTCAGCAAGTGTCGATGAATGTCAGAGGGTGCTATTTTTTCCACACAGAGGAATTCAGTGGTACACCTTTGCTTCATCTGTGATCCATGTCAGATGCCTTTTTGTCAGAGTGCCGCTCTGCTGCCATTAGGCATGTGGCAACAAAATATAAGGGGATACTGGCAGGAAGGTTCAAAATCTACTGCCATATCATTAACTTCTTCCTCTGATGTTGTGGGCCAACGTGATCAAATAGAGAAAGCATTATTTTTGGAGCTGAGCTTCTATATTAAATGTAGCCCTTCCGCCGTGGGTGTTACACTCTCATACTGCAGGCGTAGTCTGTCATTTAAGATCAGCCAACAGAGAGGCAAAGATAACCTAAAATTATTCATGTCTTGTATTCTGTCTCAGCAGTTCTGTCTGAGAAACTGCATCTCAAGAAAGAACTTTATTCTTGATCTAATTCTTCTGATTTTGTAACCGCCTGTTGCATTTGTTTTCAATCTTGGTGTTGTACTTATGCAGGCAGGTTTGCACAGTTCTAAAGGGAAAAAAATTGCGAGGCAAGTTTTGGTTCACTGGTTCCATACTTGTGGTACTGAGGCAGGGTTCTCTGCTTTGGAGCTCCAAAATTTATAGTGATGTGGCTTTTGGACCAGGTGAGTCTTAGACTGCAGGTGCCCCGGACACCTGTGCAGAAGTACAAGTACAGGTTTCTCATGCACCGGTCAGGCAATAAGTCTTTGTTCACCAAGAGCCAAAAACAATAACTGGGGAATGTTATTTTTTGTACTTCACCTTATTTTTTGCACTATTTTATCAAAGAAAAAGA
This sequence comes from Centrocercus urophasianus, assembly GCF_019232065.1. Classification (NCBI taxonomy): domain Eukaryota; kingdom Metazoa; phylum Chordata; class Aves; order Galliformes; family Phasianidae; genus Centrocercus; species Centrocercus urophasianus. The sequence goes on along the minus strand of NW_024884889.1, from coordinate 4,699,514 downwards.
GTCTGAGTGCCAGAATTGGTCTGGAGAAAATCACAAGGAACTCTGGTGATGCCAAATTAACTGTGGAAAATTACCATGGTGTTTTTTCATTTTTTCACTGACCAGAGATGTAAAAAGTGTTTTAATAATTACAAAGTGATCCTCATGCACATTGCTCTTTAGTGCTTCCTGGATGGAAAGCTCAGGAAGTGTTGAAGCTAACAGCAATCTTGTTGCCAATGGTTTTTGGCTGCCAGCAGCAGCTCAGGTTCTCTAAATAGACACAGCCAATTAGTGGTGTTTCCCATCCTGCTTATGGATGTGATTTCCAACAGAGAACAACTCAGAGAGGTTTCTACAGGATGAACCAATTACCAACATCCCATCGGCAAGGCTGGTAGCGCTGCTCGAGCTGTGCAAAGCTGGAAGCCGTTCTCACTCACTACTGCGTGCCTCTGTTTTACAAGTTTGTATGCATTTCAGTGACACCAGAAACTGTATCTAGGAAAATAATGCTGTGATTGTGATTTAAAATGCTGTTTCAGCAATGCATTATCATCTTTAGTTACAGTGCTCGTAGCACAATTGTAGGTCAAGTAAGCAGGATCTGTATCCAGCATATACGTGTGTACCTTTTATCTCCATCGTGTCTGTCTTGTTAAGTTTAGCCTGCTGATAAATGTGCTTTATGGAGACAGTCCTGTAATGCAGAATTGTTGTCTACTCGTTTTCATAATCCTTCCCAAGTGGCTACATCTTGTTTACTTGCTTGGTCTTCTGAACTGCTTGGTTTCGTTCATAGTAACTTACTACAAATTATTCATTATTTACTCTTACATCAGTTATTTATTTACTACCTTCTTGGCAGTAAAATCGATCTTAGAAGGTAAAAGGACCAGGGCTGTAATAATGACTTGTTTTCAGATTAGTCTGTGTAAAGACAAGCAAAAAATTGTTACAGGTCGAGAGGGCTGTGACCCAGTTAGTGGTTCTTACAGGCCACAGCATCGTTAGATTTAGAAACAAAAGTCCTCTGAAACATGCAGAAATAAAAAGTAGATGTTCAGTTGAAACTTTCAGTTACTGCTGCTCAAATTGTTTTCCCTCGCCTCTTGGTATTATAATACAACTTTTTTTTCTATTAACATATGAAATACATTTTTTTCTGAATTACAGTCAGGCACAAATCTTGCTGCTTCTGTTTCTAATTGTTTTGTAGCCAGGTTGTCCAAATAAATAACTTCAATAAGTCACGTAAAAACCCGGTCAGCTGAAGGTCTGTTCACTCCATTGGTTCATTCTTTGTTTTATATTGTCAAGCTAATCACTTGGAGAGCTCCTTTCAATGCATTAACTACTGTCTAGCATAGCCTTTACTTGAAGCACATCGAGGTTAGAGATGCTCATGCTGCTTCATTAAATCTCTGTGGTCAAAATTTTAATGGAAAGTGAAAGGAATTTTGTATCTTCGGGGACTATTATTGCCTTTAACCATTTTGGATAATTAAAATACGTAAGTTAGTATTGCTCAGTTCCTTTTAATACTTTCAGTGGTCTGGAAGCAATGTTTTTTTATTTATTTTTAGTTCGTGCTATATATATATAGAATACTTCCTGAGCTTACATAGTAGTTTTTGGCAGTTTGAACATAATTGTTAATTAACTTCTCTGCTTAAGTTCCTACAAGCTAAATTGTAGTCGATGAGAGGTAATGCTGAAGACAATAAATCCTGAGGCTATTTCATAAGCATAGTCATTTAACTTAACTTAGATTCTCCATCAATGGAGAAAAATCAATTCTCAAATGCTATATTATTGTGAATTTCAGCACCATGTATTTAGAAATAGTATGGGATTCATACGAATGCATGTAGGAAGGAAAGAATTGGAAATTGTATGGGAAGCCCTGATGCACATGGATCTTTACAAAAACTGAGGTGTCAACAGACCTAGCCCTGCAGATATAGAACAGGGTCTGGTATTGTGCCAATACTCTGCATTAATCTTTAAGTATTTTGCAGAAATAACTGAAATGCCTTACTTTCAAAATCTGTATTGTTAATAGTGAACACTGAGCAGAGAACTGAGTTTCACAGTGTGGTGTGGCTTATTAGAGTTAATTATAGGGGATTGCAATAGCAGTATTGAGCATATTTTCCCGAAAGGATAAGAACAGTACTTACCTGTTGTAGAGTTTAATTGAATGCTTAATTTATTCTTCAGAAAGATGTCTGTTCTCTCTAGAGAAAACACTGGTTGAAGTTTAAAAAGTACTTGTTCTCTGATCTCAAAGAACAAATAGCCCATGTCGTGGTCTCTCAGACACGAGCAGCTGTTCTGCCTTCTGAAGTCTGAACCACACAGCTTTCCTTGGGAAGAAAAGGAGGAAAAAAAAAAAAAAAAAAAAAAAAGGGGGATCCTGGCCATTCTGGTGTATTGATGTTTCGGAATCTCATTCTGAGTGGAGAAGGTTCTGTATTTAGGAAAAGTGAAGGGAAAACTGTAGATTGTGATTGCTGCATGCCTAGTAGTTTTGACGGCATGGGACTTTGCAAACAAAAATGCAAAGAATTTGAAAGCCAGCTCTGGGGAATGTGTTTTTGTCCAGACAACGCTGTTACCTCCAAACTGACAGTGATCTCAGGCATGCCTGCTCAAATTCATTGAGCAGAATGCCAAGTGCGAAGAACATGGAGTTTCCTCAGAAATCTCTGAATGGCTGGGAATTCTGAATTTCTGCTGCATCTTCTCACCAACCTTGCAGAAACAGAGGATGCCTGAGATTGTTTTTTAATTTTAGAGCTGGCATAGATATTATTCTTTTCACTTTCTTTCCAGCAGTTTTTATTGAGCTAAGAAGGAACTATGCAGCTCAAATTCCAAGCAGAATATGAATCTCAGGTCTAAACCTTAATTTGATGGTATCTAAGGAAGATGATCCTACTTTCACAGGAGAAAACTGTTAGTTATTTGATTTAAGGTGGAATATTCGTGTTCTAAGTAAAGAATGCTTCTCCCTCTCCATTATAATATATAACATATAATAATATATTATTGATGAATGCATTCGAAAGCAGGCTGAAGATGCATATGTTAGCAATACAGCACAGTTTGAGAAAGTATTGCCATCTCTCACTGTTTCTGGACACACGAGACTGGTTTGGAGGGCTTGCAGTACAATCTAAAACCTTACATGCCTTTCCCTGTCCTTCAGCTGCTGCCGTTTTCTGTGTGAGCTGCATTACACAGGGGACAAAAAGCTTATCGCTGCAATAAATTACTTTTTGCTGATGGACTGCTGAGGAGGTCTTTTCACCTGGGGACTCTGTTTCATTCATCAATTGGCTGAATTCCTGAATTCTGCATGTACCACTGGAGCTTGTTTCATGGGGGTGGATTATTGGCACTGCGTTACGCGATGGCTACCACAGCACTGAAATGTGAAGGCCCACTGCAGCTCGAGGAGGCTGATCAGGCTGCAGAGGGCTTGTTGCTTGCTTCTGAGGAAGGCATGTTGTCTGTCCCAAGGCTGCTGAAAATTGAGAATGTGCAGCAAGGTAGAGGAACATTGAACAGCGTAGGTGTTTTTCCCAACATACTGACAGGAAATATTTAATAACTCAGTGTATAGGGGTATAACGATTGTCACAACATTTGTCTACCACTGTCAGGTGGGTAGGTACAAGTATGCAGTAGGCAATATTAGATACAATTAGATTTATCTTCTCTACTTGAGAGGCTTGCAGTTTCCTTTGTTAAGCTAACTCAAAGTGGTGATACAAAAACACTACTGAGTTTTCCTGGAGCAGTACCGGTGGGTTCCTGCTGCTCATCCCACAGATGCACTTGTGGACCAGCAGCCTTTAGGAAGCCTTTGTGATCAGAAAGGGCAGCTCTTGGGGCTGAGGCTTCTGCTGGAGGTTTTGCTTATCTCTTGAGTTGATCATACCTGTCCCAGGCCAGTGGTCATTCATGGCAGCAAGGAACATCTGAGTAGAAATAGAAAAGGTCAAAACCTTTATGCAAGATGGAGGCGTGGAATCTAATACTTAAAAACCCCGAATGGTGACCGTTGTACTTGCTGAGCCAAAGCTTTCCTGTATCCTTTTCTCATTTGCTTTTTCAGTGTTTGTTTTCAGATGATAATAGATAACGAACTTCTTCAATTAAAAAAATAAAAAAAGGAAATTTTATATAATTCCCATCATAAGACTTCTTTGGAATAATCATAAAAAGCTTTGTATTATTGTCTCGTTCCTCCTGGTCTTTCTGCTGTGTGACAGTCATATATGCATAACGTAGTTTTCTAAGCACCATTGAAATCTAGTGATTTTTATTTTAGACTCTTCTTGCATAGGTAGAAGTAATGAGACAGGAGCTGAGAATGAGGTCCTTGACACAGCCCACTAACTGCAAAGCACTGCTTATTTCTCTGTGGTTGCTGGGGGTCCATAGGGAGCATTCCTTTCCCCACTTTCTTTGAAGCAATGGAGTTGTCTGCAGGGTTCTTTGAGTGCCTTTAAGGGAGCAGCTTGCAGGACCAGAATATTCTTCTGTGATTTTGCTGTAGGCAGAGGCATGCAGCCTTCCTGCAGGGAAACTTCCTATGGAGTTTAATTTACTTAACAAAGAATCTGTCCACCTTCTGTCTTAGACAGCAACAGGAACTAAACTTGTCATTACAAATGTTTGTTAATGTCTCTATAAGTGTCATGTCTTGTTGTTGTAATATTTTTGTCCTTATTGCTGAAAGAATTCCACAAATGAAATCCAAAGAAGCAATACTATATGTCAGAGTATTAAAATTTGTTGTTATTAACAAATGAATTCGATTTTTATATTTAGATGTTAAAAATAAGTAGCCTGACATAAAAGGTAACTTGAAAGTTCCACTAAGAATTCTTAGTTATGCGGGGACTGGAAATGAAGCTCTTTAATTGCACATTTTAAAACACATCTTTTCAGAGGCAAAGTTCAGGACTTAACCAAATTCACCTGTTCTCTGTAATGTTGCCTTAATTAATACTTTTTAATAATTTTCAAGCATGAAATTCAATTACAATCATTTGTAACAGCTTAAATACGTGGGAGAAAATGTACCTTAATAAATATGTTAATGATAGAAAACTCAGTGACAGAAGTTTCTGTAACTGAAGTGACTATGCTATGCAGCAAAGATATAAGGGCTTAGATTCATCTCTTTGATTTGTCAAAGGGAAAAGTTCTCTGTACACTGAACACTATGCAATTTGAAAAGTCTGATCTTGTCTTTCATTGATAGAGAGTGCAGAGTTGAGTGAAAGTGGTGGAGCTGTTTGTGGAGATGAACTCATCTAAATTTAATTCCTTTCTGTTTGTAAAATATTGCAAGATGTTGCTCAAGGGGTGCTTTTTTTTTTTAGTTGGTAAAGAAAATTAATACATTGGAAGAATATGAAAACTTAATCTGATTTATTACTTGTAATTTTTCTCCAAGTGATTTCTTCTCTTGGCTGAGGATTTAGAATGAAGCAGAAATTTAAGCAGATTCATTTGGCCACATATGGCTTATATTTTTACTTGTGGTAACAGCAATTAAAAAATGTTCTTTAACTGGCACCTGTCGCCACTGAACTTAAGGTTGTCTTTCAGAGATGATGAGGGAGCTGAAAACAACCCAGAGCTGTGTGTATAACTCTGGGGTCTAAGGTTTAAAAGAAGTGATTTTCTATCAAAAAAGCATCACATTGAGTTTGTGTGTCTTCATTGCCAAAGTCTTGCTTGAATATCTTGCTAGTGCATATGGCTAGTTCTTACGAACATTGATAACTCTTTTCTAGATAACTTTATCTGTTTCTGTCATTACAGGCATGCCATATTGTCAGTCAGACTTTGCCTTCTTGCTTCAGATGCAGGAAGAGTTAGGCCTTCTAATTAAGACCTTCTAATCCCTGAAGGTAGCATATAAATAGCAGGAGGGGGATTAACTTTTTACATGATCCAATAGTGACCATGGGGGAATGGTTTTAAACCCAAAGAGGGAACAGTTAGGTTAGATGTTAGGTAGGAATTTTTCACTTAGATGGTGATGAGGCTGGAACTGGAACATGTTATCCAGAGAGGCTGTGGATGCCCCATCTCTGGAGGCATTCAAGGCCAGGTTGAATGGGACCCCAGGCAGCCTGATCTAGTGGTTGGCAACCTTGTCAATGGCGATGGGTTAGATGATCTTTAAGGTCCCTTCCAACCTAAGCCATTTTAGGATTCTATGATTCTATACATAAGATTTGTTGAAAAATGTCACAGCTTTTCTAAACTAAGGAATAGATAATGGAGTTTTCAATACATGTGTTTTTCTTGGCTTCTACACAATATATTCCTGTATAGAATAGCTCTTGCTCCTGGTTTTTCATGCTGTATATATTCATGTAGGAGCTATAGCTGGATTATAAGTGAAATACTGTGTGATAATTTATGACATAAAGAAGTAAAGTGAATGCTTACTGCATTTATTTGCTTTTTCATTCCAGTACTATTCTATTCATATTTCTGTTAGCTACCAACCAACTAACATGCTAGTTACTCCCTTTTAGTGCTTCTCTTTTGTATTTATAATTGTTTCATTGGAAACAACAAGAAGGACTTCAAAGATTTCTCTTTCTTGTCGTCTCTTATTCATTTTTTGCTTTTTCCTATCAAGGGAAGGAATAAGAGAAAGTTTACTTGAATACAGCTTGAAAGGAGTTTACACTCAGCTTATCTGATTTGATCAACAGTGATTTAATGCCAGGTTTGCGCTGTTTGAGGTACCTTAATTGATGTTTTCACTTATTGTGGGTCTGAAGGGAATGGTTTCATTGCTTTACCTGTAGGTTTCCTTAGGATTCTCATTTGTTTAGTCAAAAGAACCCTATGACAGATTTAAGGTACTAGTTGCTCATCTTTTTGTCAACTGAATGCATCTTCTGCTGCTGTTCGCTGGGATAATAGAATATAAAGAGAGCTATGGCTCTGGGGACCTGAAGTGAAGTATATTTGGCTGTATGCTGTAAATATGTGCTACAACTGAGCACAAACTAGTTTTTTATGATTCATAAATGCTTTATAATCCGTTTACTTATTTATTTATTTTGGTTGCTCTCTGAATCTATAAACAGCGGTGGCTGGTGACTGTGGTTAAGCATCAAAACAGAGATGCTTGCTGTCATGCAACTCTAGGCTGAGGAGCCTCTGCTGCTGGTGTATGGAGTTTGAAAACCTTTTAGCTTTATATCTCACTCTGAACCTTTCTACTTGCTGACTGCTGTGTAAGAGGCTCCTGGGGAAGACCTTTAGGATGCCTTTAGCTCCCCTCTCCCCCCAAATCCAGAAAAATACAACCCTGAATCCTAAAACAATTGAATGAAGAAATTAGTCATGCTCAGCACTGTGCAGACATAGACAGGAAATATTCCCAAAATAATTTACCATCTCTGTGCAGGATGTATGTGGAAATGAAGGGCACATTTCATTATTCGTTGTTGTTCACTGTATAGCTTTGTTAAAGGTGACTGTATGTGATTTCTGTGCTGGCCATCAGTGCTCATATAAAAGGTTATTCAGGAAATAATTAGCTGTGAATCTGTTTGCTCCTGTGCAGAGGCTGTCTATTGAAATTGTGCACAAATTCTCAAACTTACTAATTAGCACAGGTGATAATGACATCTCTGAAACATCTCTGCTTTTTCTTTTCCTGTTGTTGACCCTGGAATCATGTTTTTGTCTGCTTGAGTATTTTCACCTACTTATTTCTAAATAGCTAATTGAAATTAGTATTTTTGTGGTTGGTTTATTAGTGTGCTTTGTGTGCCATAAATAATCTATTTTATCCTGCTTAGCTGCTGAAAGTGTTGATCCATGGGGTCAATTGTACTATTTCTTTCTTTAACATTCTTTGTATTTATTTATTTTTCACTTACTATTAAATCCATCCTAATATACTTATCCTTCACCTCAGAGCAGTGAACTTTTGATTTCTTTAATATGTCTCTTCCTTCAGGCTTTTCCTTAGTATTATTTTCTCGTCAGAATATCTGTTTTCCATAATTTCTGCTCTGGGTCTTAACATTTAAATGTTCAGTGGATGTGTTGGTTTAGAGTTAGAGTGTGTTGCAAGTAAAGATAAAATCTGATCTGGCATAGCAAATCTCAGGACAGGTCTGAGCCCATGTTCTTCCACTGTGAAGACTATTATTTAAATAAAAATACATTAATTTGCTCCAAATTAGAGGATGGGAATACTGAAATGACTGAAGAAAGTTAATACGATGTAAATTAGTACATGTATATCATTAATTTGACATGTCTCTTCAGTACAGTAGTCAATGTTCTCTGATTAAAGGTTAGTAATTGGCTTTTGTATGTTAATGGAGTGGCCCAGAGCAATTTTATAATAACCTTGTAAATGCTTGTAAAAAAAAAAAAAAAAAAAGCAACCACCCAAACAGCAAACAATAAAACCAACTCCAGAACATAATTAATAAAACAAACCCCCAAACCCCATCAAACAAAATGCATACACAGCCACCCCAACACTCTATTACTTTCAAGAAATGCAGTTACTACTTTTCTTAATTCATCTTAGTGAGCTGTCAATAAATTTCACTCTATTAGATGCAGAATTGAATTAGCTAGGGTAGTGATTTACATGATTTCTGCTTACTTCGTTATTTACAATTTCTAGTAAATGTTGCCCATGCAAAATAAGCGTACTTAATTTATAGACAGTGGTGAGAAATTGTTCTTCATTTTGGTGACAATAAATGTCACCCAAGTGCTGTCTGTTTTAAGGTTGAAAATACACAGTTCTCTTGCCAGAGCCTGAAAATGTGTTATAACGCTTAGATCACAGATTTAAAGCTGGAGTGACTTATTCCAAAATGAAGATGTTGCCTTGCCAAACATGATGTCTGTGTTGGACCTAGAATTGGTAAAGGGAAACCCATTTTTCTGTCACAACTTTTACCAAGGTAACACAAGCACCAGGTGCTTTAACTGTTCCATGTCAGATTACTTTCAGTCTGGACACTGGTTGCTGGCTGATTCTGGCTGTCCCATGGTGAGATATGGTACTCTGTGCAGTGCTGCTTGTGTCTGTGTCTGTACCCTCAGGCATGTTTTCTAGACCCAAATCTGCAGGTCCAGCACAGACCTGCGCTTGCAAAGGCTTCAGCAGGTCACCTGCTCCTGACACATTTTTCTGCCATGTCTAAGTGTTTTTGTGCCATCCTTCCTTGCCTGAGTTAGATGTGGTGACGCTCACCTTAGACATAGACTGATCCTTCAATGGGTTGTGCACAATGTGACTTGGGCAAAGCTTGATAATGATGAAAGGGAGGCGGACGTAGCTGCAGAAGTCTTTGCAGGTTTGACTTCCAGCTGGGGTTTGAGCACTCAGATATACAGGTATAGTATTCCTTGTAAGAAGTCCAAGAGGTGGAACACCTTCTCTAGGAGGACAGGCTGAGAGAGGTAGAATGGTTCAGCCTGGAGCAGAGAAGTCTCTGGGGAGACCTGAATGCAGTATTTTAGTATATAAAAGGAGAGGGGGCTGTAAGGAAGAAGGGGACAGACAACTTAGCAGGTTTTATTGTGATAGTACAAGGGAAAATGGTTTCAAACTAAAAAAAAAAAAGTCCATTACATGAGGAAGCAGTATGTGCTTAGAGGACAGAAGAGTACCTACTGCTGGGTAAGGATTAGAGGAGTCCACTTCTGTCAAGTCTCTGAAATCTGTGGAAGATAGAGCTTGAGAGGAATGAATAGGAAGTTAAAAGTTGAAGGTAAAAATAAAATATTGAGCTTACAGATAAATATGAATAAAACTGTCTAAATATAGTAGTTTTAGGAAATGAAATTGATATGACTACAGAGAAAAAGATTTCGCAAGCACTTTAGAAAATAATAAAAGAAAATACCATGAAGGACTTGAGGATTTTTTTCAAGAGGATGTTAAATATTGAAGGAAAACTTGCACATTTCTATAGTGGAAAACAATTGCAAGGCTCGTCATGGAGGACATGGTTCTCTATCTCTTCCTTATTGCAAGTTCAGGTAAACATGGAAATACAACTTTAAAACTGCAACTTTTAAATTGGAAAAAGTCCTTGAGAAAGAAGGAAGGAGAGGGGGGAAAAAAAAAAAGAGTAAGAGAGCTTTCTGATCTTACTGAGGGAGAACATATGGTACCAGTGTTTCAGAACTTGTCATAAACTGTACTGAGGAAGAAAGACATAAAAAAGATTACAGTCTGTCTTGAAACAGAAAATATTGAGATCTTTTTTTCTTCTTTTGAACACATCAAGATCAGCAGTACATCATAAAGAAGAAAAAAGGAAGGATTAAATCCTTGAAACTGAATTTAGAGAAAGAGAACCTGAAAAATTCAGTTTTCGCTCAACACAGATAGTGAGACTGTATCAAAGTATGGATTGCCAGCCTGCTAAACACAAAACAAAATAATTGCAAAGAAAAGGTAGGGAAAATGTTAAGAAAAGAAAGAGGTTAAAGTTATTTTAAGATGACTTGTGTTATTCTATGTATGCAAAGTAGAAATTATGCAAGGAAGAAAAAGTGAATGAATTATAAAAGGAGAAAGATCATGCTTTCCGTGAAGTTGGTAGGAAGGACACATTCTGAACAAACAGAAAGGAGTAGATAGAATGTAAGCAAAGAAAAAATGTCTGAGGACAGGTTTATAGAAATAGATTTTAAGAAAAAATGATATGGAATTATTTGGAAGATGATAATTATTTCCTTAAATGTAATAGATGATTTTGTACATTTTTATTATGAATTATGCGCTGGAAAAGTAGTAACCCTCTCCCCCCAGCAATTAAGCACTGTCTAAAATACAATCCAAAATATATTTGCTTTCATTTAGAAATGTGGATAAGTACTCTGTAGATGTTTGTGAGAGGATCTTAAATAAGATAGCAAATGTGGATATCAATTCCTACACTGGACTATGTAAAATAAAATTAAAAAAAAAAAAAAAAGAACTGCTGCACTGATAGATTTAGTTACAATCATTCAAGTAGGAAGCCTTTTCTGGACTCAAGTAAGGATTTTGTAATATACAAAAAAGGAGAGAGCTCAACAGAATGCTGATAGCATAGATCTGTTTAATTAATAAATGCTGGTGGTGAGTTTTTTGTCAGCATGTTGGCAGGTATATTAGGAAGTGCTTTAGTTAGATATATGCACTTAGATCAATTGGGAATTTTTATAGGCAGTCTGTTTGCAAATAGTACTGTGAGAGCAGTGGACCTGCTGTGTAAAAGGCTTAAAACATGGTTATTTTGTCTTTTCTTGATGCAGAACCTCGTTATTCAGAATGCTTGAGAATAAGGAAAGGATACATTTTCAGTAATTTGTTTTTTCTTGTCTTCTCTTCTGCCTCTAGTGAAAATGCCAGTCTGCTTGTTTCCAGCTATGGTTTCTTGCTTATAATTTTTATACTTTTATTAGATTATTATGTTTTTTCCCCCAATATTTTTAGCAACTGAGATAATTTTTCCTTTTACGTGTTCTTACTCATTTGTTACACGAGTTCCACATGCTGATTTTAATATCATCTGTATATGTTTAGTTACATTGAATTTCTGATGGTCAGATAGTTTGAAAAGAAATAGCCCCATCTTTATAAATTTTCTTCTCCCTGCCTCTTACTTTTTTTTGTAAGATAAGTAGATTTAAGACATGCTATGAATAGCTTTGATGCATGGTGATGCTTAAAGACTGGAGCACGAGCTGTGTTTTAGATCCTGAATTGTCCAGGTTGTTTTTACAGCAGCAATTAACTCATGATGCTTTTGCGAGGAAGTCAGGTGGATGTTGTTGTAACTTTAAAGATAACAGGTGGACTGATTTTGTGCAGAGGTCGGGCTCATCTTCCATTTATGGCCCAGTAGATCGTATCTCATCTAATCAGCTTGCTTTGTATTTTCATTTTAGGTTAACAGATTTTTTTTTTAATCAGTGTGTCCTCGAAGTTGAAAGAGTTGGAATCTCTAGCCTCACCTTACGCTTGAAAAGTATGTACAGAAGTTTTCATACACTTTCACAAGCAGCAGACAGCAATAAGCAGCACTCATTTGTTGCATCTGGGGTTCCCTGCTTGCATACTACATTGTGAGCTCGTATGCAAAAATTATGAGTTCTCTTCGCAATAGCAAGACAATAAACCACAGAAAGTTGGCATCCTTTGAGTGAAGACGGATCCTGTAGAGAAATTAAAATGTAAAGTACCACTAAAGAATATTTTCAGTTGGAGAAAGGATGAGCTGAGGCAGATGTCAAGATAAATGTATTTTACACCTCAAAAGCTGTCACAGCAGAAGTGCTAGCCTGTGGTTTGGTGATGGAATATGAAGATAGCAGATGGTGTCAGAACACAGATATCTGACAGAACAGAACTGAAGAAGCAGAAAGCTTCAAGTAACTAACAGTTTTGAGTGTGTAGGCTTTAGAAGTGAACCAAGGAAAGGCAAAATCAATATGCCACTGTTGTAGACAGTCAGTAAAAAATGTACAGTGAGTTTAACATCATCCTAACAGATCAGTCAGCAAACACCCAGGTTAGCATATTGCTTGCAAGCCTAAGGAAAGGACTAGTTGAAAGCCTGTATAGAAATGAATTTCAGTAGATCTCTCTGTGCTTTTGAGTGTAGGTTCTTCTGCAACAAGTATGTTAAAGTGGAATCGGGTTAGAATTCAAAGGTTCTTGTATTGTTTCCAGCTCATTTCTTTCTGCAGATGAAATGCTCTTTCCATTAAAAAATAAAGAAAAGATTCTTTGCATTGCTATGGGCCTCTGAAATGCTTAGAGATAAATATATGAGATAGATTCCTGAACAGAACTAGTATTAAGATTCTCTCCTAACTTCCCCAAGTTGACTTTCCCAAGTTAAAGACCTAGCTTTAGAGTCCTTTTTTTTTTTTTTTTTTTTTTTTTAAATTTTTTTTAATTATTGTTTTCTTAAATGGGAAGTTTTCTGCCTTCAGCAGGCCTTTCTGAGGAAATTTGGCATCCAACAAGACAATAAAGCCAACAATAATGTAATTCATTTAACCTTTGAACATAGTGTAATGTGAAGGCCGATGTATTCATCAGTGTAAATCTTAAATGCAAAAGCAATGATTTAGTATGCTGATTTTACAGGTTCTTTATTATTTTCATAAGACTTTTGACAACTAATACGCTATAATTGCAGTAAAATTAAGTGGATTGTACTAATAAAAAGGACAATTTTACTTCAAAATCTAGCATCTAAGTTTGCTTCATTTTTTATCTTCTTTTTTGATTATGTATAGCCAGGTAACACTACTGTAAAATTTCTTCACCGTTGTATAAACTTGTTAAAATATTCAAAAAATAACATTTGTATTTCCCCACAATAGCAATAGCAGGCTTTTTTTTTTTTTTTTTTTTTTGGCTTATCCTGCAGTCCTGAAGTTTTGGATAGTACTATCAACTCTTGAAGTGAATGCGGAGACTATTTTAATTTTGGGATATTAGTCTGGGATGAATCTTTGGGATTTATTTCCCTCCCGTGCTAAATGTGGCTTGCTCTTTGCAAAGAGCAAACATCACCTTGGAGCAGAAATACAGGCCAGTAGTGGAAATGCTGTACTTATTTTAAATACTAAGTAACTAGAGGACTTTTCATATTTAAAGTGACTTGTAAATCTGGAGGCTCAAACCTGACAGTAAATGGACTTTTAAATTTGGAGCAGTTTACATTAGCAAGTACTTGAAATGCAGAATGAAAATGTGATTTCATACCAAGAAAACAACCCCTCTTGTCAGTTAAATCACCTAACCCAAACTCCTGTTAAAATAATAAAAATAGTTATAATAAGGTATATAATATATAATAATAATATATAATAATAATAAAAAATGTCCATGAACGTCAGCACCCTGCTTTATCTGGGTCTCAGGCCAGCACTCAGACCTCTGAATGTGCTGTGATTGATGGAAAGCTCTCCTTTGGGACTGCCATCTATGCTGCCACTTTGTGCATTGAGCCATAAGGTGTGTAGCAAAACAGCATGGGCACAATTCCTGAGAAGATGATATCCCAGACTTCAAAGAGAGCAGCTGGAAGTTTTGCCAACTCTTCTGTTCTGTCTAGGGTTTATAGGAGTTTTCCAACTGCTTTTTTTCTGAAAGCTTCAGCTGTTGGGGTTTTTGCTTATTTAGGAATATCTTGTCCTTTAAAAAGGTATAGGCTTTTCTATTAAAAAAAAAAAAAAAACAACAAAAAACAAAACTGATGATGTAAACACATGGAAAATGCACTTTCAGAAGACAGTAATTAATTGTTACGCTAGTGTTTTGACTTGACATGACTTTTAAGTACTTTTGCAGGAAATAGTCAGCCTCTCTTGAGGGGAAAGGAACAAGGAAGAGGGAGAAAGTGGCTGAACAGAACTTTCTTGCTTCTGATTCATCATTGCTGTCTTTCACAGCAACCATGTTATACCTCCAATTTATACCCAGCAGATAAGAGTAATCAGGCTGTAGACAACTCACCATTGTCACCTCTCACTACTACTTGTGAGTGTGGGTAGAGGTAGTGACAAATCAGAACTACAAAGTTCAATTTCTAAAGAATTGTTAGCTGAGAAATTCATTGCTTGGTTGCTGAAGAGAGGGAGTTGGTGCTGAATCCAGGAAGTGTGGAGCTAAGATATTTAAGGACAAGACAGGCTGCCTAGAATATCTTAGTGTCAGGAAAGGGTCCTGCCCTGACATGAGGTCCAGACAGGAAAGATTATTATGTTGGATACTCTTTGTTATGAAGCAGATTAATGTGATTATTTGTGTATTATGGCACTTCTTAAAGTGCCACCATCGTATTTCTATATTTATGAGTTAGAGTTCCAAAGGTAAGAAATTCAAGTAGGCAGAAAACTGCTAGGACTTTTAAAAATAGTTTGCGTGAGTTCTCTGCTAAATTTGGATCTAGGACTCTATCAAAAGAGATAAGTGCTATGTTTGTATAAAGCACTCCTACATTGCACATCTGCTGTGGCGATGAGTGTTACAGGAGGAAGAAGCTGAGTAACTAGAATGGTTTCGTGTATATACATTTCTGTTTTTATTTTATTCTGTTTTAAACACACTATAAGAATTTTATCATAGGAGTACAAAAATTCTTAGTCAGATTTTCTAATTTCTGACACATTTATTTCTGATCTTCTGTTCATAAAAGTGTTGGATCTTCCAGAATTTGTTTTTCACTGGTGTCTTTAGAACCACTATAGAAAAAAGCAATGCAGTGCTGCCCATACATACGTTGGACGAAAATCCACTTTTGTTATTTTTATATGTCCAAGCACAACTTTCTAAGCAATTTTCAAATTTCCTTTTCAAAAATAGTTTTTTCTAACTAATGCTGCTGATATGATTATTTAACAGCTTTAAAATGCCAGAGTCACAAAAATACAGTGCTTTGTTAGATAACTACTGTATGTATTCAGAGTGATTCAGTGATCTCACACTGCCAGAATAACTCTCTGTGTAAGGCTGAGAGAAATAGAAAATACTCCATTTATTTGTAGAACGCTTGTCATCCAGGTTGGCAGACTTAATTACCAAGAGAGACTGATAAGTAGAGGCTTGGAATATGAACATGGAAAAGACTGCATGGTTCCACAAAAATTTCTGAAATAAGAAAGTAAGAACATTCCACTGTATTTGTACAGTACTGTATCGTAGTTATTAATATTAAAAGATGGTGAAGGATTTAATGACCTATTGCTAAGATGTTGAAAGTTGCTGTAGTACAGAGTGATCTGCATACTTGAAATAGTAGGCAGCAACACAGTACTGTTAACATGAGGAAACTTTCACCTACTGATCTGTGCAGATGTTACTCATTGAAAATGTTGGTGAAATGACTTGAAGGCAGTATGAATTCAATACACAGGCTTCAGCAGTCTGGAGAAATGGTCCAATAGGAACATTGTGAGATTCAGCAAAGGGAAATGCAGAGTCCTAAAGCTGGGAAAGAATGACCTACTGCAGCAATGGCTGATTGGAATGCAGATTGTCAAGAAAAGGTCCTGGGCTTCCAAGTGGTTGAAAAATTGAATGCTGGCCAGCAATGCGCACTTGCAAAAAAGAAAAGCAGCAGTCTCTTGGACTGCATTAGGAAGTGCATTGCTGTCAGACTGAGGGAGACGATCCTTCTCCTTTATTCAGCACAAATGAGACACATCTTGAGTGCTGGCACCAGTGCTGGGCCTCCCCAGTGACAGAGAGGTGAAGACGTAATGGAGAAAGTCCAGTAAAGGGCAATGAAGATGTTCAGAGGATTGGAGCATTGGGCATGTGGATAGAGGCTGAGAGTTCGGACTAAACTAGCTTGGGGAAGAGAATCTCATCAAGATTACTCGATCAGTAGGGAGTAATGAAGATGAGTGAGACTTCTGTCAATGTATCCAATGATGTTAGGATAGGCAGTGGGTGCAGAATGAAGAACAGAAAATTTTGCTTAACTTGACCTTTTTTTGCTGAAAAGGTGGTCAAGCAATGGAGCAAGTTTCGCAGCAAATCTGTGAGATGTCAATCTTTGCAGATACTCAAAACCTTGACTGAGCATGATCCTTAGCAACCTTACTATAGCTGACCCTGTGAGCATGGCAATGGACTAGGTCATTTTTCAACCCTAACCACGTTGTGATTCTGCGAGTTCCAACCTAGAATGCTAATTGCTTTATATTGGATGATAATTTGACTATAGTTTTTGACAGAAAGATAAGACTTCAAAATCATGTTATATGCTTATGTTATATGACGTAGAATAGTTTCCATCAACCATTGGATTATTTGAGCAAATTCTTGCATGTAAATCTACATGGGATTGTTTTTAGTTAAGCTGCAGTTCAAAAAGCATATTTTATCTTTGATATGTAGAAAGCTGTTCATGTTTCCTTGCACGTTTTCATTCTTCTGTGCGAAAGTATTGTCAGAGGTCTTTAGTTTAGGGAGCCAGGTGAGATTACTGCTGGTGACAAAGCAGATTTGTGAAGCAGGCCCACTCGGAACATCTGGTTAGAGGAATGGAATAATTTCTGCTGCTTTTTCAGCTTTATTATGTTATTACTTTTCCTTCTGAGTTTGCTTGTTAAAATGAAAAATGGATTTCTTCCTTTTGTGGGCAGACTGATTGTAATGTACTGTTAGTGTTTGAGTGTTGCCACTACTGGACTCATGAATTTTTAAGAAGTTAAACATAAGGGCACAAATAATACTGAATCAAAAGTTGGTTTGTACATCAGAGTATTCACAGATAACTTTCCCCCTATTTGCTCAGTCCTCATCCAGCTTCTCTCCCCACTGCATTGCTATTATCATTTCAAAGGATAAAAGAACAGAGAGAATTTACAATATGCATTTCTTTTTCACTTTCTCTGTCATAAAATGCAAACAACTTTATTTTCCACAGGGCTATTGCTGGTTTGCTTTTAATCAAACAAATATCATACCCATTAATTATTGTTTGATTTAATTATTAATTGAATGATTGAGAAATAGTTTTTGGTGGTTCACGAAGATGCCTCTTGAGCTGCCCAACAAAGTTATAAATAAAGAAGGATGTGAGAAAGTGGTACTTCAAAAGTTCCATGTTAATGTTAATATGAAAGAACTGTCTATGAGTTATTTGCATTAACTAAAGATGACCTGAGATCAAAGTCAGAGCCCATTGGAGTTTGAGCTTCCAAGGTAGCCTAGTTCTGAGATGTCTACCGAAATCTTCCAGAAATGAAATATAAACTACTGTAATGGGCTATCAAAACTGTCAAGCTGGCTCAGCAGAATGAGTGATGTGTTTAAGTCTGATCGTTATTCAAAAGCTCCATGAAAGTAGAATAGATGCATCCAAATGGCCACAAGCGACTTCTGTATCCAGTTATCAAAAACAAGCTTAACAAAAACTGTCAAGTGCTGAATTGTGTTTTTCTATCACACCGTAATTTGATAAAATGATTACCCTTAAGGAGGACTTCTTATGTAGATTAATAAATAGCCATACAAAACAGTAATAAATATCAGAAGTAAGTAATTCCAGTTTTAGCTTTCTTGCGAGAAATTTAAATGTTACTTCAGTCAACAATTCTTCAACAGTATTGTAAAGTGTGCTGGCACAAAAGGTGAGGGTTTACGTTAAGCAGAGCTCGATAGACTGTAAGTAATCACAAAGCTGGTCTTGTAGAAAATCACTGAAAATGTAAAATTAATTAGTATAATTTTGATCAGCGATTCTCTCTCAGTAATAGTTTAACTGGAATTAATAATCAGCTGCTTTTTTGTATCTTTTAATGTATGCTTCTGACTTCATGCATTAAAAATACAACTGAAAGTTTTGTTAGGGGGCCTTGCTGCAAGCTCTCATCTCTTTAAAATAAAGGCAAGACAAGCTTATGGAAAAGAAATATAATTAAAGTAACGGAAGAAACTGAAGAGGGTGGGTGAAATAAGGACAGCAAAGATTTATCTTTTCTCTCCCCTTTAAAATCCAAAGCACTGGGGAGACTGAAGCCATAGAGCAACCCAAACCACTTTTTAGCTCATAGCAAGTTACTTGTAAAGTGCTCAGCTAAAATTTCTGTTTTCTAGGCCTTTTGGAGATCCACTGAGACTAGTTCTCTGTGTTTTCCAGTCTTAGCACAGAGTAGATTGAACAGAGATATGAAGCTAAGAAAACACAGTAAATGTTATTTTCTGTATTTGATGCAGGTACTGCGGTCTTATATTTCCAGGTCCCCTAATAAGTTTCGTAGTAACGTGCTGTTTTTCTTCGTGTACTTCATTGTGAATTTGTAATATTAAGTGCTTTCATTTTGGAGAAGCATGAGATTTTAATCATTTAAGAAGGAAAAAGATGCAAGTTGAAAAGGTAAATGTATATGTCCTCTAAGAAAAACCCAACAGATTGAGTGAAAAAAAATCTGAAATGATTTGCCTTAAAATGATCTTAAGAAATATTACATACTGGGAGTTAAATTATTGTTGTTTAATATTTAGATAGGTTCAAGAACAAAAATTCAAGATCCAGGGAGTGCTTGTGAAGCGTTCTGACAGACATGATGTTTGTTACTGAGAGCAATTCAAAAAAGGAAGATTTCACATTTTGATGAGACAGTAAGAAGCATTTAAAGAAAGATTTTACAATGAGTCTAAAGTGAAAGACGCTTTTCTATTTTATTTAATTTCCAATTGAAGTTGGATCTTTCGGAAGATAGCCAGGAGCTGGCCTGAACAGTTCCTGTGGGACCCTTTTAGCTCAGGATATTCTATGATTCTATTTGCCATACTGAATGTCTCACATTTATTACTGATAATAATTTTGCACTGCTACTCAAGTGGCTTTCAATAGATGGCAATTATGTAGTGCAATGTATGTTACATGGATAAATCACACCTTCAGACTTTGGCTTTTTAGTCATGGATTAAGCTAGGGTAAAGGATGGTTTTAACCTTATCAAAAAATTGATAGTTTGCTTTGTTATTAAGATCAATCCTTATTTCACTTACTAAAACAAGCAGAACTGCAGTGTTTTGTGGAAGGTACTTCCTATGACATGTGTCTTTTGTTCTCTGTATGAATTCAGAATTTCATGACTGTGAGTTTTTCCTACAGAAAAGCTGCTATCAGGAGAAGTTTTTTTTTTTTTTTTTTTTTAAGAGATCACATAAAGCAAAATGTTATTAAAATTTACTGCTTTGTTGCAGCAAGGAAATACAAACAGAAAACATTTTGACAGGAAAACAAAAAAAGTACAACAAAAAACCAACTACTGGAAGTAACTTTTTATGTGACATCAGATCTGACTGAAATAGAAGAAACAGTGAAGGAAATTGAATTTATTAAATGATTATACTCTACATGAAAGATCTTGGAGAAATATAGTAAAAAGTACAATAAAGCTTGAAACTGAAGCTTTATTCATATTTTCACAAGGATCTGTACTGAAAAAAACACCAGTGTCATAGTATCTATTCTTATTAATTTATTTGTTTTTGCTTTGGAATGAAAAGAGAATTAAAAATGTTTCCAGTGACCAATATCTGTCATCTGTATTTCATCCATGAATTAAAAATATTTTAAAACAATATAGTAATTAAGCTAGAATCTGAAGTTTAAGCCTGATTGCTATTTTATCTGCAAAAACTTTCAAAATGACTTAAAATGTTATGGTAATAATTTCTTCTTTTATGTTATTTATGTGAAACAGGTATATATTATGCATGGGAAAAGCATATGTTTTTCTAGCAGAAAAAGGAAGGTGTATTGCAGGACTTTTGTAAGAACTTGCTGTGTTTTCAGTGTTGGATATCTAGAGCATCACTCCTGACAACATTAGATCGATAAATGACTTCAGTGTTATCTATCTGCCTCTTGAAACAGGTAGGCTAAATGCCCAAGCTTGGAGGTAAATTGTCCCTGGTGAGAAAAGTGGTCTTGGGAGGATGGCAGAGCACGGTCCTTGCAGGCCTCAGCAGAGGAATATGGGAAATCACTGCATGATGCATTTATAGCTGCTTTTTTTTTTTTTTTCTTCAATATCTTGTTCCTTAATGAATTTCTTCAAGGCATGATTTTGGCTGGCTTGACGTAAGCCTGAAAGTCAGTTTTTTTCCTTTAATTTGATCTGATCAGTTGTTGTATGGAAGCATGTTTTGCCATGTTCCAAGTAATTGTCCTTGAACAACAAATACGTGTGCTAAAAAGTTCAAATGCCTTGAACAACATGTAAAGCATCTCCAAAAAGAGCAGGTAGTTTTGTTAAGTGTTCAACTCCTGCAGATCCTGCATTTTAACTTCAAAGTAATGAAGGTTGAGATGGCACTTTCACTGTCTCAGTTTTAGTTGTGTGATCATAAATAGCAGGTAAAAGTTAGACATGCAGTAATAATTTCTGTCAGAGAGTTCACAAAACCAGAAGATGGATGCGTTGAACCTAATGCCCTGAGTCATCGTTATGACTTAATATACTAAATATACTCTTTGCTTTAATTAAAATAAAATCTTCACCCGAGTTTTTGGATATTTCCTGACAAATTGTTTTCTTACGTTGCACTACTTTCCTCTTTTTGTACATTTGGAATGGAAACTTCTTAAAATAGAAGCTTCTTTTTCTGATAGTAATTGCACAACATGAAGGGCAGAATGGAGAATCCTGTTATTCGATTAGAGCCTCAATGTTCAAATAAATAATGACAACAGTAATAACAATTTATGCCCTCCAGTGTTTTAACTTGCCACAAGAGACTCACAGCTGAAAACAGCAAAGGTGAAATATTTCCTTCAAATGGACCAGTGATGCTGAACATACTTGGAGTGGGGGGTGTGTGTGGGAAAGGTAAGAAAAAAATTGCCAGCGGTGCTGATAGGAAAACTCGTATGAACTTTAGCAAAGATTATTCTGCAAATGCCATTCTAAACAGACATACCTCTATGAACAGTAGCCTGACATTTATGACTATACTAAATAATGCAACAAAAGACTTTTCAAGGTTCATGTGAACCTTTCCACATGCATACTTTGCAGTTTCTTCAATTATTTACTATGTTTAGAAACATCTCAGTAAATCAGGCTTTTTGAGACACAAAGCAAATATTAACTGCTTAGCTACATGAGCATTTTGAGTTTGTGTTGGAGAAATGATGTAAATTCTGTGTGATTTGTGGTTTTACAAAACAGTGAAGCAACTACTTTTCCATTTCTACCAGTAGAAACCAAATAACTTGATGTATTTTTTGTGAGGTTTAAGTATCTGGAACATCACAGTCATATTCCATTAGAATGAGTGGAAGAGAAATGAGTAGCTGATTCTCTACTGTTGTGTGCTAGTGGCCGTGTATTTCTTAAAATCAGAATAAAATTTCCTCCTTGCTGGGAGCAGAGTGAATAAACCAGAATGAAATTTTATTGCGCTTAATTGATGTTTCTTACTGATAGCGTTGTTACTGAGAAATTTGTTACACTGTGTTCATAGATAAGAGGCTGTTACTACCATGCTTTAGTCTGACCAAAGTTAATGAGATGTCTATGATTAACTGTTTCATAATTAGTAAATTCTGTGTGGTTTTACTATATTAATATCACTTTCTATGAGAGCTTGTATATATTTAAGAAGTACATGAATATGGGCTACAGGGATTTGGTTGATATGGAATCTATTCAGCTGTGGTTAGTGATATTGTAGATATTCTATGAATTGCTGAAAGTTGGTAAAAAAAGAAAAAAAGTTACACAGAAATGTTTTCTGGAGAAATTACAGGTACGAGTGCTTTACCCCTCTGTTTTTGAGAACATAATTGGAAACTATGAAGAATACAAAACCCTTTCACTCGTGAGCAAGAGTATAAATATCATGCCAATGAACTATGGATTCAGCATTTGCTGAAGTAAGTCTTTCTCAAAGTAAATTAGTGCAAGGTAAATTTTCCATTGCTGTGGCTAGCATGCTGACAGCAACACCAACTCAGCTAATCTAAGTGGTTCTAAATGTGTTTAGTTTTGTGCTATTCAGGTTCCTGTGTGCATCGGTCTGCTGCTTGCTAACGAAAGAAATGCTGCTTTCTTTAGTAGTAGGTGGGCAGTGAGAAGAAATGCTCTTCTTTCCAGAAAGCCTACACCTGACCAATGTCAAGACCAAAGTAATTCTTTGAACCATACTAAGGTATTCCCACATTACACATCTACTTAAGAATATTTTGGGTCATAAGTAGGGTTTCTGAAACTGCTGAAGATTTTGATTTTAGAATCTTTTTTCTTTAAGCCCCTAAAACTCTTCAGAAAACTTTGTTGCTTGGTAAAGTTGTGTTAAAGATTTTAGTAACTTGCTGTAGCATTGCTTTTAAATGAAGTAGATCTTGGCTGTTCCTTTAGAATTTGAGATGATCTCAGCTGTCTTAATAGGTGCAGTTCTGTGCATTGTGGTATCTACCTTCAATAACCTCTCTCTTCTGTTTGCTAATTTGGGAATTAGTATTGCAGCTTCTCTATGGTGTAGCAAGTCTGATAATGTTACAATGATTTACTAATTTAAAGAATTATTCTAAGGTGTAGAAAACAGATAACTATAAAAAAATTATAAAAAAAATATTTCCTTTTTGGAAAGAGACAGCCTTCTGCAGAAGTTATAACAAGTCCTTTTTTTTTTTTTTTTTTTTTTTTTTTTTTCCATTAATTAAGAAAGTCTAGAGATTGTCTTTTGAGAATTATTACCTTGAAGGCCATTGTTAGGAAGATTTTTTGGTTCCTGCATACTGAACTGCTTAATATATCTACTAGAAAGATGTGCTCCTTTGCTATTAAAATTCTAATGGATCATAAAATATTTCACAAAACAGAACTATTACCTTTTGTGTGTTTTTTAGAAAGCTTTTGAAAGCTCTACAAGAGTCAGAAACTCACTAAGGATCTGCTCATTTGGGTGATCCAAATACAAGTTTGAAAAAGAACCGGTGTGTAAGCTCAAGCAGATCAAACAATTCTCTGTTGGCCTCAGACAACAGGAGAGAATGCAGTCCATGTTTTCAGAACTTGTGAATTTCTCTTTCTCTATTGTGATTTTCTCATTCTCTTTGAATGGTTTATAAATAGTGTTTTGTTTCATGGTAACTTCTTAAAATAAATTGATTTTCTACTTGAATTTTTATCAGTATCAAAGGGAACAATTTTCTAAATATTCAGTGGCTTGCCCTTCCCCCTGACTCTCTCTGTAGTAGAATACATCAGAGCAAAACCCATAAACCATCCTTTCTGAAATATAATCGAGTGTGACTGCTAATAATCATATATCTCAAATACTGAAATGGTTCTTTATAATTCTTTGAAAATCTCTCAGTATCCCTGGGGAAGATGTAATCTATATCAGAAAATCCAGTAATATTTACCTCACATCCTTGTTGTCTTTATAGATAGTCTTAAGTATTAAATATGTGCAGACACAGCTTAGTGTCAAGGATTAAAATTCAGTTGTACAAACAGATTCTCATAATTCAGGGATTTGTAAGACAAGATTCTTTTGCTTACAAATTTGCTTTCTATGTGAACTGTTCTGGAAATTCAACAGAATTAATTTATAACCAAGTATACGAAATAATTTATTTAAATCTCAAGTAGAGAGTGGCCAAGGCTAATGGAGCTGACCACTGAATCTAGGTCCCTATCTGTAAAACAAAGTAACTGTACAGGTAAAACAACAGAACATAAAATTGAGTTTGGGGAGAATATTTAAGACCTCCAAAACTATTTTATTGCAATATACTATGTTGGATCAATTAAAGAAATATAATCTTTTGCTAACATTTCATGTTGAAAAGTTATCAGAACATCCTTTTCTGCAGTGAAGAAGGAGTGCAAAGGAATTTTGCTGATAATGGGTGCACGTTAAGTAAGGAAAAAAAGCAAAGCAAAATGCCTTCTTTATTTCCTTAACCAGTCTGATATTTCAAAATGTTGAACTTGGTATTTCTGTCTTAGCTAGTGAACGTGGGATTTCTTAAAATGAAAGTTAGGTGGCTGAATTGAATTGAAAGTATTCGGTTTACTACAAATGATGTAGGACAGCATAGTGACCTGAGTGTTTTTTTCTTTTTTTTTTAAGGAATTAATTTTCTCAAGGATTAGTTCAGATTGCTGAAGGCTGTGTCAGATTCGTTATGAATATGCCTGATAGCTGCACTCAGTCTAAATAGGCAAAGAATAAATAAATAAATAGTAACATGACTATCAGTTTGTGAAACGTCAGTTTTAATTTCTTGATTGGCTCACCAATCTCTCTTCTTCCAAGAAAGGACAGGAAGGGAAAAGCAACAGTTATTTTTGATATGCCCTTAGGTAGTTATATTCTTATTCATCAGACAAGAATGTGTATGCTTGACTGAACAATCCAGAAATTAAAAGCTGCTACACTTATTTGAAAGGCATGTTTTCTTTTGGGGTTTGTGCCACCATTTAGAATAATCTTTGTCTCATTTTAGCTATGATCCTCTCTTGGGGAATCAAGAAGGATTGCTTCTTTTAGCATTATTGATGAAGATATAGCTGATCAAAAGTGTAGTAGTGTATTTTAACTTCCAATTAAATTTCAGTATAGAAGACAGGAGTAGCACGTGTCACAGCATCATGCTAGGCTGGTTTGCCTGTTAGAGCATACTAGGCCAAGTGACAGTTTCACCCACAGACAAAGGATGGTGTGGGTGTTGGGGCTGGTCTCTGCAGTCTAATATCCCCTTGTGTGTGTGCCCTGGGGAGCTGCCAGACATCAGATGGAGACAGGGACACGGGGACAAGTGGCTTCGGTCACATCTCCATAGGAAGAGTATGACGAGCCCATTCAAGAAGCAGAGGAAGAGGAGATAGGACTCCAGCTTTTCCTTTCCTCTTCTGAACTTCTTGCTGTCATCAAGTTTGGATGCCTTGATGTTTGCCAGCTCCTGAATCACCAGCAAAAACTCTCCCTTACAGACTGCAGAGGATGTAATTAACTGGTTCTAAAGCATTTTTTTTTTTTTCTGGGAGGGGAATGAGGATCAAATTTGTCAAACAGATATTGGACATGAGACTTAAATTTAGGAATGTAAATCAAAATGGTTTTTATTTCCTCAATGAGGCTGGGCTCACGCTTTTTGCTGCAGCTGTGGGTGCCTCCCTGACCAGGAAATGGGGCCGCTGTTGTTAAAATGCTAAACGTGCACTGCAGCAGTTAGTCTTATAGACCAAAATGTGAAAAATAGTGACTCTCTAAACAGAAATCTTTCTGTTCCTCTTTTTGTGTGTTCACACAGCTGTTTTAATTAATCAGTTAAAAAAAGAAATACAGATAATCAAGTTCTCCACCTCAGACGTGGTATTCTTGCTTGTTGCCTGGCTCATGTATTTCCTCTTCAGGATATTGACAAAATTCACATTAGATAATATTTCTGAGTAGTTTTTGCATTCTCAACTTGACAGAGAGGGTTAAGTTTTGTGCTTTCTTGCTGGAAGTTTTTGTCGTTGTTGGTTTTGTGTATTTTTTTTTTCACTTATGTAAAATTAATTTGATCTTAGTAGCTCACTAGCTTTCTAATCTCCAAAGCTATATTATCACCAGCTTAAAATAAACTACACGCTGATTGATAGAGTGTCAGGGAAAAATTTTTCTCATCTGACTGGAAATGCATTGTTTGCCAGAAGTGAGCTTTATTTTCATTTATTTGTTTATTGCCAGCCATTTCTTTCAGTACCATTTTATTCCACTCCAATCGCTCAGATGTTAAGAGATTTGTTTTGGTACAGCTATGCGGGGTAATAGCTTACTACTGCTTTTCCTGTGTTAAAACGCTGCATGCGCAGAAGTGCTTGAATGGAATGTTTATGAATACGTGTTCAACTCCATGTATTTGATAACAGATTGGAAGTCAAACCCAGATATATGCAGAATAAAGCCTTCTGCCTGTTGCTAGTTCACGGTGTTATCGTTTATCTGCCTCACCACATAGCATGCTTTGCAAGTAAGATATTTTCGCAGCAGTCTACAGGCAGATCTTTACGGCTGGCTTTCTGTTGTGTTCTGATTCAGATCTGAGCTTTTAGTGCAGCTCATCTTCTAGAATGTCCTTTATCATGAGGAGAAAGGGAGAGATGACTGCTCTGCATTTTTTAGATGAAACGTGTTGTGGAGTTTTACTGAGACTAAAGTCTCTTGATAACTGCTAAGCTTACATGACGCAGGAGTGAGGGAGGAGAAAGCTTGATATTAAATACAGTAGATAAAACTGCACATAACCTTTGAAAAGGAAGAACTGTATAACACCTAAAATATTATATTTAAACAGATTACCTTTTGTATTTGATGTTAGTGAAATGAACCGATTTTTGAAATTAAGCCTGATGAGACACGTGACTTTTCAACAGGAGTGAGAAATACTTTCATTCCATCCAGGTAGAAAATTGTTTTTTATTTAATGTGAAAGGTGACGTGTAGTGTTTCTTTAAATCTGTAGTTGGAAGCAGAATGCATCTCCTCATGCTGTACAAAAATCAATTTACCAAAGCAGAAGTGTATTCTAGACTGTGAAAGAGAGTGGAAACAAAGCAGTTTTGGAGGTAGCACTTAGTACTAACTGCCATATGTTTAATTCTAAATTTGTGGAGGAAAGCCTTTGTTCCCCCTCGATTTTAAGCGATAAAATAATAAAATTAAATTTAAAAAAAAAAAAAGTGGAAAATGTACAGCAAAAAATAATAGGAAAAGAAAAATAATTATGTTTTGAATTAGAAATAAAAAGGATGAGAAAAGAAAATGCTGAGGGAAAAGAGGAAAAAAAGAGAAAAAAGGTATGTCTGTACCCCTGCTATGCACTCTAAAATCTGTATAGCATCTACTGAATGAGGAAGAAAGTTGCTGGAAGACATACTGGCACTGACATTCATTTCTCTGCGTGTACTAAGAATTCATTCTGCTGCGTGTACTAAGAACTGATCCAGCTCCCATCCGTTTTCTAGACTTCACTGCTGGCTGCAAATCATAGATACTGCTCTTACCAGAATTCTTGCTTCCTTACACATGCCTCTTCACATTCAGGAAAGCCATCAGATCAACCCTAATCATATCACAGGGTATGATATCACTGCTCATCATACAAATTGACCTCATGTAAGTTTTGTTGGAATAATTTGGGTGGTTTTCTGCCTGTGTGTATAAACAGCTTCCCAGGTTACAACCTGTGCTGGTTCAGTGAAAGCCGGAGTATGCCTTTCTGACAGCTCAGTCAGGTGAACTGCTACATTTCTGAGGAAGAAGAAAAAATGTTTTGAGAGAGATTGAAAAATGTTGCATTTAATCTTTTCAACAAGAAGCCATCAATCCGTTGCCTTTGGGGAGACACTGAGAAAACTTCAGAGTAACGGAAGATGATTTACATTTGATAGCTTAAATATAAGAGCAGAGAAAATAGGCCATTATAGCGATGAAACAACCTGCATTGTTACTTGATCTACAAAAAAGTATCTTTTAAGAGGATTGAAGGTTGATAAATAATCTGTAGCTACATCACTCAACTACTCTTTTTTACAAATTATAGCCTTCATGTAAAATTTAAACCTATCTTCTATCTTTTTACCATGACTATTTAGATACTACCAAAAAAAAAAAAAAACCCCAAAAAAACCAAAAACAAAACAAAACAAAACAAAAAAAACCCTAATTCATAGCTGTGGGGTTACAGAATGCTGTATCTTTTTGGTGAGTGCTTTGCTGGTTACAGTTACCAGGTCTCACTGCAACAAGATTTCTTAGCTTCTATCTTATTTTAGAGTTTTTACACTGAGAAGCAGGTAATAGATGTATATTACTCTTATAATTATTCTTATACATGCATGTATTTGCAAAAACACAATCAGTATGCTGAACAAGTTGCTGCCACTGGAATATCAAAAGATCAGAAGTTTCACTGTACTGGTATGAGACATTTGTTTTGCTTACACTTTACCCTTTTAATATTGTACCCCATTTTTTTTTTCCTGCCTGTTTCATTGACCATACTTATTTTAAACCTGTATAATATCTGAATTTATATATTGATTTCTAATTTAAGTTCCTTTGCTGAAAGTGGAACCCCCCTACAGACTTACAGAGGACTTAAATTGATTAAATACAATGGCAGAATTGTAGAAAAATATGACTATTTGATGCTATGTTAGTAATTACTATTAAAATGGTAGTAGAACTTGAAGTGAGCATTTCAATTGTTATTGAACAAATCTATTCTTTATCTGTAGTATTTTTCTTAAGACAATAGTAGTTGCGTTTCATGGACACAGCTGTTGGTAACTTTTAAAGGGTAAATTAGGTGGGAATGTAACAGTATTGTGTCTGTAAACTTGTTTCTGCACTTAAGCTTCCATTAATGACACTTGTCCACTGGTTTCACTTAGGGTAGATGCATCTCTATGGATCATCCCTCTCTTTCCTGGCCAGGGAATCCTGCAGTTCATGGTTTCCCAGCATCAGTTAGACTTGAAGAATCTCCTTCCCTGAGAATATATCTACTTCACAGTGTGGGCACTGTCACTTCTGCCCATGCAGACTTGAAACTGGAAACTTCAGGTTTTGCATGTGGGAAAATTTTGGCTGGGTTGATTGTGTTCCAGTTCAGGTTGGGAATCTCTGTGCTTGTTAGCCCTGAGACTGTGAGAACATGGCAGTGGTGCTTTATGGGCTACAAAGCGTAGACTTAGTTATTTGGGTCTCTGTCAGTTCTGTTTGGGTCTCAGTCAGTTAAGGGATCTTTTTGCTGCTATCTAGACATGATTTGAGGTTGTTTTTTTTTTTTTGGTTTCTTGTTTTGTTTTGTTTTGTTTTTCTTTTCTTTTCTTTTTTTTTTTAATGGAATATGCTTTAAATCTTTGCGAAGTCCAGTCTGCAGTGAGTTTTTTCTGTTCATCCAGGCACAAGTATTTTTACATTTTTTGTGCTAATAGTTTATGAATGCGATCACATATATGCGATATTACACTTGACTCTGACTAGAACTGAGAAGGCTCATTTGCTCATACTTTATGTTCTTCCTTGTCTTTCAAAATTACTGTTAACTTGTGGTTAACATTGTTTTCTGCACTATATAGAATACTGAATTTGCTGTTTAGACTGGAAGAACCAACACAAATGATGTCTCTTAAATTGTAATTGACTGTGTGCTAGGAAAAGCTTTTAAAAATTTCTGTCTGATGTTGACTTGCATCTTCATCTCTGAAATATTTCAGATTATCCATTCTCCTGTGTGTCCTTACTTCAGAAAAGCTCTTTTTTTTTTTTTTAATGTCACTCTTCGTTTTGAAACGTGGTCTTTGAATACCAATGAACAAAATAATGTTTTTGATTGACAGCTGTAATTTAAAAAAAACCCCTCTCTTTCAGGGAATTGTTTGTAATGGCTTGGAATATTTGCTTTCTTATGATTCAGCACCATTTCCCACAAGCGATACAATATGTCTTAAGAGGTTTACCTTGTCAAACATTGTTAAAATATAAATAAAATAAACAAAATGGTTTTGAAGCTACTGGGTACCAGTAATGGCTTTTTGTCTTAAATGTGAAACAAATATGAATTTTACCTAAACTTTACCTGAACTGCAGGTTTTTCTCAGGCTACACAAAGTGACAGTTATATTCCTATGCTGTTCACTACAGCTTTGTCGGGCTTTAAGTTTTGGAGTCAAGGGGCAGCAAGTGATTCCTATGGATTTCGTGTTAAGAAGTGGTTCATAAATTATGGATGAAGTGGGACAGTTATTAGTATTTAAAGACAATTCTTGAAGATAAATATTAATAGGTGTAAAAACCTGAAGGAATTCCAAACAAAACCTTTCTGAAATAGGCCAATTAAGCAAAGTTTGTATGATTCAATAAATATTGCTACTGATACTGAAATGGTGGGTTAATGATGTATGCACAGATATGGGCCATATCCTGATATCCTGCCTGTTATTTATACAGGGAAATGAATCCTCATAGCATAACTGCTTGACTGCTAAGTGAGTCTTCAGAGTTCATTTTCCAAGTAGTGATTTCTATGCAAGCAACTTGAGTGAAATCTTTGCACCATTCACTTACCTTGTTTGCTTTAACCTTGGTCTGAGGCAGATTTATGTAAGAGAGAGAGATGCCCTTGAAGAGGGATGGCCAAGAAATAACCCAAACCAGGCAATCATGGATTGTCGGCAACTCGGTTGTTAGAGCTGCTATGTCCAGTAGAAGGGATCAGTGTAATGTCCACTCTCAAAAGCTTGCATAAACTTGTTTACATTTTACAGATGATAATTTTTAAAAAAGTTTAAAACATTTAAAATTTTTTTCATTTCTAAGGAATAGCAAAATGAAAATATTCCCAGTGGAATGAATATGCAAACTCTTAAATAAGATCAATGCGAAGTGAGAGAGAATAAAGAAGTAATTAAAGGATTTGATAAATGCAAGTACATTTGGGCCTGCTATTCATTTCTGCTACTCTTGCTATTCTTTTCCATCTGATGTTGTGAAATAAGTAACAATCATCCTGCCTGTCCAGTCCAAGCTGAAGCTTTGTCTAGATATTCTAACCTTCTCCTTGCTTTATGTGCACATTCTGCAAAATATGAATCTGTTCTCATTTTACACAGAATATTAGTGTGAAGATTTCTCTTATGCTCTTTTTTTTTTAGGCTATCCGATTGTATTGCCCTACAATCAAATGGCATTTGAGATGCATGGGAGATCTATGTGCTACTAAGTAAGGATTTCGTGATTTTTTTGATGAAATTGCTGTGTCAACCCATTATTTCTAAACCTTAGAGAAAGAAGTTTAACATTGTTTCAGAATAATTCTGGTTTCGTGAGTTCTCAAAGATTATTTGTTTCAGATAATTTATTCCTACTTACACGAGCTAATTCTTCCTTTTTATTTTTGGTGAATTGAGCACAGTATGCTAGAGATCTGATATGCAGAGACTGAAACAGTAATTACAGAGTCAATGTGCGGAGCCTTGTGATATGATGCCCTTACTGTGAAGCATTCTGTTTTGTCAATAAGCTTACATCAATACTTGGCAGGTCATTTCTGCAATTTTAATATTTCAGAATATGAACTAGACGAAGTCAGTAATACCAAATAGGAGCTGCTTTGCATCTGAAACTGACAAATCCTATTTTGAAAGCATGCATGAACATGAGGATCAAACTTAGATTTTAACATTTACATTTTTTTTGGAATTGGAAAGTGTCTGATCCACTTCTAATTTACCTGTTGTTAATTTCCTGAATCTTTCCTAATCCCTTGCAGCTGAGATGTCCTCACCATTGGAGAAGCAATTAACAAAATCCCTGACTGGAGTCTATGAAGCATCTGTTAAGGAAGTATAAAAGGTTAACTTAAATCCCAGCACACAGTTGTCAGACTAGAACAAATCAGCATGGAGAATTACCTGGAGGCACCACAAGGGTAAGGTGGAGCATATGTGTGGTAAAAAGGTTGTTTATGACTAGCAGAATTAATTTTCCAGGATGAGAAGGTCAGACATGCACAAATGAAGGCTGTCTGTGATGAGTAGAGGCTGTTTTAGGCTCTGGATTTCACCTGGCAAGCACCAAGGTATATTTCATTGGTGTATCCAAACTCAAAACACTTAAAGTTGTGATTTCAGAGGTGCCAATGAATGTTGTCTCCTTTGTACCAGGTTCAGTGGATTAATCACAGTGATGCTTAAGACAGTTATTTCTTCTTTCTTTATCTAACAGTATAAACTCTTTTAACCCTCCGAAATGGAGTACTCCTGTCTGTGTCATGTCAATGCAAGACGAAGTTTTTGTATCAAAAGAAGTAGACTTACTGTCTAATTCCAGCATCCGAATATAGTAGGCTCTGTATTTGTTGTAAGTGAAAGTGTCTTTGTTAAATTAATCAAGCATATAAATGTATGATAATTGCAAAACGTTGGAAACATTCAGATTGGGTCTTCATATGATAAAAATAAGCATTATTCTTCTATTGTTACTGCTGATTAAGGTAGGTATGTACTACCACATACTCACTCCCTCCTTTTCCTATGGTAAAGCTTGATTCCAAGACACTTGGTTGATATCCAAAGGATGTGTACTAGCGTGTGATTTTGTCTAAACTGTGTTCTACATTTGTAATATTTTGTACTTAACACTGGCATATATATATATTTTAAAAGAGTAAGCACTCACGCATTAGCTTGTGTATGTTAGCAGAGTTGAAGCTGGCACAGCAAAAATGTGAACTTGCTGCAAATAATTCAGAAAGAAAAGCTACCAAAGAGACTGGAGATTGATAGGAACAATTAGTGGAAAAAGAATAAATGGTCTGGTTGTACCTTTTTCATGCAGGCAAAATTGAACAGAAGATTATTTATTTGATTTTGGAGGAGTGAGGGACAACAGCCAAGAAAGGAGATGTAGCAGTCAGGGAAGAAGTTAATCAAGAGATATGATAAATGTCTCATATGCTTGAATACAGAAAAAAACCTTAAAATGTGGTTCAAAGCAACATGATTAAAGTAAAAGGTTATATTCACTACTGCAAAACTAAGTATAAAAAGTAGATGAAAAAAGAGAAAAAATTTCCATGGCAATAAAATTAATTAGGATGTGGAATGGGAGCCCCAATAAAGCTACAGAGAATCCATTGCTGGGATAATTAAAAGTGTAACTGTACCAATTGTTAAACAGTGTGAAGCAGAGAAAAGACAAGCATTTGGAAGAATGGAGTAATGAACCATGGGTGTTCATAATCTCTGATCTGTGTGTGCACGTATGATTAAGGTGACAGTTGGAAAAGGTATATCATGCTCATGGAGTTGTTCCCTGGAAAATGAAACATTTGACTTCAGAACTTAAGTTGAAACTTAAGACTTTAGTCTCATCCTAATTCTGTTACTCCTTTTTTTTAATTATTTGTTTGCTTTTGTTCACATTTAAGGTGCTTAATGCAATTCGAGATAGATTTTCAGTGTACTTTTCAGAATGTTTGTTCCATTTGGGAGCACTGCTACAAACTCATGGACCCAGACAGTTATGGTCTTACCCTGCTAAATACTAGGGTACCAACAGTGATATGCTCAAACCTGTTTTGCATAAAATTAGTTTTGTTGAGTGCAAGTCCTATGGCTTAAATTTGGAAGTTGATTTTGCTTGGGAACCTACTGTATTTTGAGTGGATATTACAGTTCCTGTGCAAGCAGAGAATGTTTCATGTGTTCTTGCTGTTAATATGCCTTTTTGACAAGCATCCCTAATGACATGACAAATGCATGTCTCACCTCTCAACCAGTTACCTTTGACGTACAGAGGAAGTAAAGTAACATATACAATCTTTCAGAGTCGGTTCAGAGTCCCTTGCCATCACTCTTGTAGTCTTAGAGAAGGCTGAGGACTTAACTTGTACTGAAGAAAAGTACCAAGCCACTGGAAACAGCATGTTTATTTATTACTATACTATGTGGCCTAGGGAGCTTTTAGATCAAGATTCCTTTCTCTTCCCTATAAGAATTACAAGTGATCCAAACATGAAATATTTCAAGTGAGAAGTTTGGATATTATTTTTCCTGTGGTGCGGTTTTTCCCTTTGTTTTAATGTATTATTGATTTTATTTATTTATTTATTTTTCTTTGCCATTCACCCCCAAACCATTGCAAAAAGTATACTTGATGACTTGGTTATGAAAGATGAGATGTTTACTTTCATTACTCTACACTGTATTTAGTTCATTACATAAACCTTTGACATCTGCTAGGACTTCTTGGACATTACCCTTCCTTTTACGTACCGCATTAAAAAAACTCTGCTGCAGAGTGCAAATTCCCCTTTTGGAACAACTGAAGGAATGTTAGTACCAATAATGAAGTAACTGGTTATTAGATTAGCATACCAACTGACGTGTTTGGGGGATTTATTATTTTGTTACTTCCTCCTCCTTCCTCCTGAAGGTTAACGCTCTGGTTAGAAAACTTTGTTTACCACTGCTTATACGTCCCATGATTGATTGAGTCACCTTATCAACATTGGATTTGCTTTTTCTTTAGGGAATAACTGTCTTTTAGAAATAAGTTACGGTGAAATATCAGAAGAAAGAAAGCAAAACTCTATGGTTAACTTCCTTTTTGAGACTGGTTAAAAACACCCTATTTGTGTTTTGCCTTTATTGCTTCTATGAGTAACAATATTATTTTTATGAGTGCAGATTTTCAGCCCACGACTTGTCTATTGCTATTTGAACCCTCACATTTTCTTTGTCTTAATGCGAAAAGTTGGCCACATTCATAAATTTGTGACATGCTAGACAAGAAATTATATTCTGAAAGCAAGACTTAGTTTTGATGTTTAAAAACAGCTTGCTTTAAAGCTTACTTGCCCTAGCCTATGAAGAACAGCTCAGTTTTAATGCTCTGTCATTTTTGGGGAGTTGTATTTCATTTCGTTTCTCTTTGCACCTTCTACAGATTAAGTTCCTACTTTCTTTCGCATGAACTCAGTGAGTACTGTATATGTTATTTTAGTTACACTGTCTTTTACAATGGTTTTAGAAACAGCTGTTGAATTGATAGAAGTTTACCTATTCCCTTTGAAGGAGGGAAAAGTCTCTAATAATCAACCTCCCTTTGCATTACGAAAAGCGAGTAGAAATATACTCATTTCCCACGTAGGAGAGAAGAGAAAAAAATACTGAAAAAGAAATTTAATCAACTGCTTTCAAAGGTTACTGGACTGTGGCTAAACAATTTAGCTGAAAATTCATGCTTTGATGTAGTTTTTTCCAAAATCTTATCTAATCAGTGTTGATTATTATTATCCATAGAACAATAAACAAACTAATATATTTCTTATTTTCTGAGGTTCTATATTAAGCTTGCTCTTTTCAGTTGTTGAATCTTGATATTTATGTTTTTATGATTATTATCATGTGCATACTTTATTATTTCTACCAAATCACTGAGTGTTAAGCACCTACAAGGAACAGCTGTACCTCCTTTTCAGAATACTGGTCTCATACCTACTATTTCAAGTGATGTCAGGACATATAGTTTAGTAGTTGATTATGTTTTTGTTTAGTCTCTCTGCCATGCTAAGAACATCTGTTATAAATAGTTTGACAAAGAAAATGTCAAGAAGTGAAATACTGTGAGAATTAAAATTGACACTGTCTTTCATCAGTGTTGAGACTGTCAGAACTTGTACAAGGCAGACCTAACTATCCACAGCAGGCAATCTGGTGCCAGCTTGCTGTTAAATAACCAACATTTAACAAGGAATAGTGTGTAAATGTACCGTGTGGTTTAAAACACTGTGTTAAGCATCATTAAAACTGAGTCCCCTTAGAGCCTTATTAAAAAAAAAAAAAGTCCTTTCTCTCTCTGTAATAAAACATTTTCTCTCTGACTGTTTCAATTAAGTCTCTAACAATGCAAACAAAATGCCTTCTAATTCAGTACCACACTGGAGAACTACTGTTACTGTCAAATGTACAAAAGCAGGTGCAAAAAAATAACTATCTTTATAGAACAGTGTATAATCAGTAAATGAGAAACATCAGGTGGCCATGTTTCCTTGGTTTTCTCAAGTCCACCAGCCCTGTTAAGATTTGTCTTTGTAAATATTTCAGTGTCTGTGTTTTACTTGACCATCTGCGGTTAAGCTGTAATCCCCCTAACTCATAGGCATCAAGGTTTTAGGATTTGCAGAAACCAATATGCTGAGCAAATCCCTGCCTAAGCTGATTGATTAACGTTCAGTTACAAACTGATGGTGTAGGGTAGTTTTTAATTTGGAGGAAAGGTGAGAATAAAAGCATATCTGTTTGGACAGAGTGCAAGCATTCTGTTTGGGAAGAAATATTTCATTCCTAACGTTGTTTAGTGCTTCATAAAAATAAATATATTTTTAA
The DNA here is from genome assembly GCF_019232065.1 of Centrocercus urophasianus. NCBI lineage: Eukaryota > Metazoa > Chordata > Aves > Galliformes > Phasianidae > Centrocercus > Centrocercus urophasianus. The sequence continues at coordinate 4,663,067 of NW_024884889.1, read as the reverse complement.
TACATTCTTACAGCACATTGTCTGTGCCCAAGTCCCACAGACTTCCTTCTAGTTGGTGAAGCTTACAGCACTGGAGCCTTCATAACTGGTTATAGTGGCCAAAATGAATGTGCCCAGGGATTAATTACCAGACAGAAGGGAAATTGCAACTGCATGCTAAAAACTTGGAAGCTCTGAGACACAACCCCATCAGACACTTGAAGTACTATGACAGTAACCTAGAAATGGTCATTAAATATTAGGTAACATGTAAAACATCTGTAGACATGATTTGGTGTGCCTGAAAAAATGAACACACTGGACATAAGCAAAGAAGTGTTTTCTTATAGTAGAAATGAAAAATAGAAGGTTTGAATGAGAATAAGCACTGCCAACTATAAATGCTTGTAGAATGGAGAGGAAGGTTGTAATATCATGTTCAATCAGCGAAATTATGGTTGCTTTTGATTTATTTTGAATTACATACATTGCAAATGAATTTTCTTTTCTAAGCCAGTCAAGCATGGCTACTACTGATTTTTTTGGCTTCTAAAACAGAATACCCCAAAAGACAGCTTCGTGTATGAATTCCTAAGGATCCATCCAAGACGTTTCTGTGAGATCCAGCCCAGCTGTGATAATAATGATCAATAATGAGACTCTTGAAGAAAATTAAATGCGAATGACTTTTAGAAGAATATGCTATTACTGACCAGCAGTGGTGATGATCACTGAGCTGACTGATCCCTGCTTTTTTGACTTCAGGGACTTCTGCATTCCCTATGGGTGATGTGATACTTCTGAAAGAGTTGCCGATTGAGTCATTGGTGCCTCTTTCATTTGCTAGATCCTCCATATAGTGTCTCCCAAGATACTACCTTTTCTGTTCTGATCAGGGGACATAAAACAGCTTAAAGTAATCGGCATTTTAAGTCTTGCCACATTTGCATACTTTTTACCTTCTGGGAGAAATAACATTTAAAATTTTAATATATAATGGCAGATCTTCTCAAAGTAAGGTGTTAAAAGCTCCAAAAAATGGTATTGGATTCAGCATAGATTTTTGTGTACGTGATGTTTTGCATTTTTACAGCACAGTATTCAGTGATACCAAGTTAATACAGTGTGGTGATGTTGTGAGTTGGCGATTGTACTATGTGTTCATTTTGATGACTGTTTGTCTTTGTTATGAAAATAAAGGTCCTTAGATTACTTTTTAGAATTTTTAAGTGCACATCATTTTCATTTTAGGCAGTGTAGCATAAGTTTAATTATTGCTTTGCTGAAATCTTTGCTTGTGTCTCTTAAAATGCAAATAATATTATGGAGAGAATGAATGGCATCGTATACCCACAACAGATTTCATTGCAGACTATAGCAAGTGTTTTAGATCATGTTATTAAAAGCTGAAAATGTATTGATTTCTTGTGGTCTCAGAAGGGCAATGCGTTTTCTCCTGTTCTAAGTAAAAATAAACCAATACATGAGTGCATTAATGGTGCTATTACTGAGCAGTAGCAGTATGTTTCTTAATGTCTCAGGCCTCAATCATGCAATCACTTACATGTTTTACTATAGGCAGTTTCACAGACCCATTATACTCAATTGGATTATTTGTCTCAGAAATGAATTCAGACTACATTCAAGTCACACATTCCCTTCTAAGTGAATGTGAATTTCATGTGCATTATGTAAGCCTAAGCTGGAGAAAGATATTTTGAGCCATCGAGAGTACTGCAATTTACTATATGGTGCCATATTTCCAGTGAACTTTTGACTGTGTTCATTACTAAGGTGATTTATATTTTATCTTGTACAGCAAGATGAGTAACATATTCCAATGCTGCCAGGTCACAGAATAGGTAAGTGTTGGTAGTTTCTTCTATTAGTCAGCTGTAGCCACATATTTCACTCCTTTTTGTCCTCATTCCCTCCAGATGTGACCTTGTCTAGTTTTCCTTGTGAAAAGGATGATGTATCCTTTGGGCTTTTATAACGGGTCAGATAGCATTTCTTTGGCACTAAAGTCACGAAATGTCTCCAAGAGACACCAGAGACAATGAAGACGATTATTTTTATGCGTTTATTTAAATGTCATTTGAAATCTCTCAATACATGTGGAAAGCAAATGCATGTAGAAATAACCTGTTTTCACTTCTGGGACATATTACTAAGCTATAGAAAAATGACCAGACTCTTGTCACTGACAGATTTTGCATGTATCAGAACACAATACGGTTTAGATAATAAGAGTTATGAAGGAAGGCTGTAGCTTTTTTTTAATACCTTTTTACCCAACTTGGATGTATGCACTAAATTACCTAGAGGGATTGCATTGCAGATGTTTTAATGGTTTTTGATTTACTAGGAAGTTTTGGTCAGTGTGAAGGCGAGACCCAAATGTACATCCACATTTCTTTCTGGAGAACTTGTCTAGAAGCCCCAAGATAGGAGGTAGAGAACAGAGATTGGAAGAGTGACTAGCTGCATAAGATATATTCCTGCTTCAGGCCATGACCAGATAGTCTATTGACTTACAAGGGTTTCTGTTTGACTCTAACCTACCAGACTTATTGGAACTCTCCCACTGTGCAAGAATTGGAACCTAAATCCCATACCATAGCTCTGGATGCCAGATGGCATTTTGCCAATGTTATTACATGAGGAAAAAAAAATAAATCACCTTTAGATTCCAGAGCTGTCACAAAAAGCTGTGCCTCTCAGCATGAGAGTCAGCTGGCGAGACAGATTTGTACTCCCTACTCAGAAGTCTTGAACATAATAAATATGTGTTGTGTGCTCAGGCTGTGGAAAGGAGATGACCTTCTCCATTCAGATGTAGGAGGAAAAGGCATGGAGGGGAAAGAAGGGAAAGAGTTTGTCATATTGAGCATTCCCTTATCCCCACTCAGCTAAGAGATCTTTGTGGCCCTGCTGTTGCCTCTGTAGTTCCTAACCGTCACGACTGCATCAGAGCTAGTGAACTGACTGCAGAGGAAATTCATACATATATATGAATGCATATTCATTTCAGGTAGACTTGTCTCTGAAAAGATGACATAAGAACAAATGTGTTTTTGAGACACAAACACTCTCGGCGCTGTTTTTGATTGGCTGCATGATCCACAAAAAATAAGTTAGAGCTTAATTTTTCGCAGATAAAATAGTGCTAAACTGAAATAGTATCAGTTCTGGCTACCCACCTGTTCTTACTGAGCCTCCTCCATTCAGAAGTAGAGGTATAATAGGTGTAAAAATCATCTGGGTCGTTAAAGGGACATCTTTGGTTGAGTTTTTGCATTTCTGTGTTCGTTAATGGTTCTAAGCTCTGCCATACATGTCATTAACAACCAGCAGAAGATTTCATCTCTTATTTTTCTAATCCTGATGAGTGGTGATGGACAAACAGGAGTGTGCATATGTCTCACATTATTCCCCTTCCCTTTCCTGCAGGAAGTACAGTCTAAGCTATCAACAGTGAGTCAGTCCAGAAGTGACATTCAGGGCCTATATTTACTGATGTTTCTTTTCAGGTATCCTCAGTCCTGAATTTACAGTATCTTAAGCTGATGATCAGAATTTTGATGATTGAAATGCCTTAAAATAGAAATAAAATACAGCCGCTAAAAATACCCCCTAAAGGTGAAGATACATGTCTTTAATTAAAATTTCCAGATGAATGGAAAATGTTTAAGATTGACAGACAACATTTTTTTTTAATAATCTCATTTATTAAATATGTGTTAGGTTATTTAGTTATGCCAGGGATTAGAATTATAAGAGATCTTACAGGATATGTGTGTTGTTTTTTTAAGGGATTCTTTCAGTGTTAGTAAAATGGTATCTTTTGCTTAATAAATCTAAGGCCACAATTGCTCAAACTGATTTGTGTGTTTGGGCTTTTATGTCCTGTTAAGTTTACTAGCAGCTTTGCTCAGATTTAAGGTTCTGCGTATGTAATTTTGGAAGAAAGAACATAATTTAAATCAGTAATACAGAGTAGCTCATATTTCAGCATTAGATGTGGTGTGAGCAATAAAAATGATTTCTGAATAAATGTATGAAAAAATGTGGTCATAAACAATGTGGAAAGGTTTCCAAAACTCTCAGAACCTTGGATTTCCAATAAGTTTTTTAGTTGCTCGATAAATTATTACTATTGGTAATGTGCATATCAGTAACAGGAATGTACGTGTGGGTATTGCCATGAAGGCTTTGTAATGTGGTACTAACATCCACAGTGGGCCTCCTAGGAATGTGGAGCAAAGTAATAAACAGACTGACGGTATGATATATAGGTGCTTGAGTGACAGCATACTAATGGGCTGTAGGGAAATAAATAATACTAGATAATTAGCTGATTGATTTCATTGCTAGGTTTGCAGAAGAGCTGCAGAGATGTCTTAAGTATTCCACTTGCATAGCCTCTACCTTCCACGTGTAACAATATTAATCAGAGAGAGGTTATTGTGAATGTTAAATGGTGACAGCTCCAGGTCAAGACTCTCAATAGGACACAGAAATCCTTCTCTCCAGATGCTTATTTATTGATTGACTGAGGACATTTTAAAAGTGTTCCTCCTCTGCTGCATCTGCAAGATGTTCAATAAAAAACTAAGATACAGTAAATCTTGACAGAAAATTCCTTACGAGCTGCTAACCAACACAGTAGTAGTTCATATCCAGTGCAAGATAATTCCCTTAATTGAATTGTTTTGTGTATAAATAAGTGTTATTTTAATATTATTTATAGATGTTATTTTTATATTATTTATATTAATATATATTAATGAGCTATGGAAACAATGCTCATTTTATTAGCTCATCTTATGTGCATCTATTTAAGTGCGGTAGTGTAGGTAAGGATCGTGTTTGTGAAGGGAAAGCCTCAGTTGTGCTGTGGTTTGTGTTATGCCTCAGGGCATTCTTTTAGATAAATCTCACCGGAAAGACATTTCAACTACAGATCAGTTAAAAAGGACATTTAAAAAAAATGTCACTGAAGACAAGAGAAATAATCGATAACTTTATAAACAAAATATTTAAGGAAAGACCAAATTTCTGTCTGAAAAACTATCCAAAAAAGGGGAAAGCTGAAACTGTGTGCAGCATTTAAAGTGATAGGCTTTTCTGGGGGGCGGGGGCGGGCCCCCTAAAAAAAAAAAAAAGTTATTAATATTTCAAGAACATGAACTAAATTGAGAATAGAAATAGAACCTTTGTATCTTTGTAGGATGAGAGACACGTTATCGACCACACTCATTCACATGGCAGAAGGACTAAACTTTCATGAGGAGTATAATCTTTTAGAAATGAATGGTTACGTAGCTTAAGTACTGGAATAGCTGAGTCATCTGAAGGCGTTTTGAACTCTGTTTTTAGAATGTAATACTGTAGTAGAGGATAATGGAACACTGAATCTTAGGTAGGAAATACAAAAGCTGACCAACGAGGTAGTATCTTCTGGAATTACTGACTGGAATAATTTTTCACCAAATGTGATGAATACAACTGAAGCATTGTTGTCTTCCCTGGAGAGAGAAAATTGTGGTCGTCTTTGTTTAAAAAAATACCACGAACAACAGACATTTTCTTTTGCAGCAATTAGTGATGATGCAGGGAGCGAACTGCTAAGTATTCATGACTAATCTGGATAGACAGGGCTGTCCCTTGCTAATCACAATGAATATTGCCCTGTCCATAAAGAGCAAGGAGTGATAATATCAAAGAGAACAGTCAGCTATTACCAGGGCAAACTTTTGGTCATGAGCTTCTGCAGATGATAATGTGAAAAGACAGAGATGAAATTAAAAGCAGAGTTAACTACCCAGGAGGCAGGAAAACTGCAGTTACTTGTGTACACTGAACTGCATTGAGACGATCTTTTCCAGTTTTATTACATGCAGTATGAATGTACAAAATACTTGAAGTATCTTTATATTGTGACAACACTATCAAGTATCAGGCTCCAACAACACACAGAATCATTAAACTGAGGGTAGATTTTTTTAATACTGGATAGCGCTGTCTTTGGTATAGAAAGAGGACTTTTTTTTTCTTTTTTTTTCTTTTTTTTTCCTTTTTTTTTTTTTTTTCAGAGCTGTGAGTTTGGAATGGCTATGTTTTTGGGTGCAGAATGGGTGTGAAATACTGTAATAAATTCCTAGAAGTAACTGTGATAACCACTCCTTTTCTTAGAGGTATTATGAATATGTATGTTTTCACCTATAAATAAAGGTGCTTACCTGTGTCCTTTACGTAGGCTAAGACGGGCTACTCTCCTTGCATCCAGTGTGTGTGCGCAGCACTGAATGAACATTCCAGCTTTATAAGTTCTTCATGATTATGGAGTTTGATTCTGCAAGTCAAGTGAAATCCCTTGCCCTTCTGCTCCTCTCAGCAGAATTTATCAGACATGCCATGTAAAGGAAGATAGATGTCCACTGATAAGGGTTAATGTGTCTGTTATCTCCACCGTCTGCTTTTCAGAGACTCAGTACTGTGAGTGCCCACACCAAGTAAGTAGAGCAGCGGGTCTCTACATCACCCCGTTGAAGTCTGCAGAAATATTGCTAGTTTGCTAATAGTATTTTTAGAAGGGTTTTACAAACTCTTCTGCGACACACAAACCCATTCTGAAACTGTGGCAACTGTTGAGCATTTATCAATGTTTACAGGCTGTGGACATGCTAAGATTAAAGAAAACATCTTGATCTTTGCACAGATTCTTGGGGATGTACTCTGGCTTAGGGAAGTAATTGGCTGTTTTCTCTCAGAGGTCTGTGCAGGTAGGAATTCTTGGAACATATCTACATTTGCAGTCCCTGTGTTGACAGATTCTCATGTAGACAGACCTAACTTGCCTTGGAAAAAAGAAGCAACTTGGGGCTTCTTGCCACAATAGAAAGCTACCATTCTGACCCTGTGCACTGATCATTGCCTCCTGTGCTGAGCTTTGCGCTACTAGCACAGCCACTGCTAGCAGAACCTCAGCTGGCTTGTGAATAGCTGGTTTAAGCATGTTTGTTGGATGACTGCAGGGTGAATGAATCTTAAAGAGCAGCCTGTCTCCTAACAGCAAATAGGTGACAAAAGAGTCTAGTGAGGAGCTATCAGTAGGTGGCTGCATGTTAGGTTATATGTATTATATGATACTGGTTTCTGTTAATGAGTAAAATCTTCCATAAACATTAGATCAGCAGATTTAGGAGCAGAGGAGTAAAAAGTTTAGTTTCAAGCTCCTTAAAATGACCCATTTGAGGGTCAGGTAGAGGGATGCAAGAAGTCTGTTCTGTATGGATGTGTGGTAAAAAAGAAGGACCTGATGAGAGAGAAGGCTGAAACATTACTCTGCTGCTTCTGAGAGCTTCTTTCACTGAAATGTTTTTAGTAGCTCATCTATTGTAAACATCTTATTTCCATGTTTACTTCTCGGGTTCAAGGCAAATATATTTGCGTGCGTTTGGCTTTCTCAAAAGCTTAGGAAAGTGGCAAAATTTTCAAATGTTAACCAGTGACTGCAAAATGACAGCTGAAAGTTTACTTCTTACTCAGAATTTTTCTGTGGTGAATAAACTTCAGTAACCTCAGTCCTTGGTGTCCTTTATAATTTTATTCATTTTAAATACCCAAGCACTTTCATGTGTTGTAAATCACAAAGGTCATTATTTTTTAACAATGTAGCATTTCCTTTTTTAAATACCGACTTCTGCCGCTGTGAGAAATTTCCCCAAGTGCCTACACTAGCTCATATTTGGCTTTCTTATTAGTGTGAATATGCAAAAATTTTGGGGGCAGGAGGCTGGTGGAATTGTTGAGGATTTGCAATGAATGATTCAAGTCACACAGATTGAGTCCTGTCAGGCTGCACATCAGCATCACTAACATGCTCCTTTACAGACCTTGAATAAAAACAAGTTTATGTTTTGTTATTGATTGTGAGGGGTGACTTGGACATCCAAACCCTCTCTCCTAGTCATCTTGTCCATAAAACAAAGGGAGTCTGACATATATTGGAATTTTACTTCTGTTTGCTTTCGTCTCTCTCCCCACCACTGGTAAGAAGTGCAATAGGAGGAACTGGGGCATTTCTCAATTTTAGTGAAGATAAGCCAGTTCGTTTCCAAAGCTGGATGTTTTCTGAAAAAACAGGTTACTTCTGTTCTTTCAGGGAATGTGTAAAACTGCTTGAAGGTGTACTGTCAATATAGTTTGTAGATCTATATCTAGGCCTTTTGTCTGTATATTTTTTTTAAACATGCATACAAAATGTAGTGCTTAAATCTGGCCTCTCATGGGACCTTTTGCATTAACTTACCTCCATTAGATCGTGGTTAGCCTTGGGCCACTCTTAGTTTCCAATTTTTCATCTTTTTTTTCTTGTTAAAGCAGAATAATAAATGTCTTCAAACTCTCTGCTCTCAGCCTCTGTTAGTGCTGGAAAGAGTTATTATGCTAAAGGCTGTGACACTGTAATAATGAGGGGAAAATAGAAAGAAAATAGGTGAGAATTCAGGCTACTAGACTCCAAAAGCACTCTCCTTTTATTCTGAAAATGCTACAGTAAATATCTCTGGGCTCTAATAGGACATGTAGATAAGCAAGAACACAGAATCTGGCCCACACATGAATAGCACTGTCCCTGTCTTTTTTATTTTTTTTGTAATCTGTCATTCTCTGAAGCCATAAATTCATGTGACTTTTTTTTGTGAACGCTACGAATAATAATGTGAGCAGACAACCCATTTTTGGGCACGTTTTTGGAGAACAGTTGTTTCCTTAAATGAAGTTCATTAAAAGTGAGTGGCTTGCCAGCAGTTGTCTTGCTCTGGCAATCTCAAGCCATACGCAGGGAAAGCCAGCAGCACATCTGTAACGTCTTTGACCCTTACCAGTTACTAAACCAGTGTAGCTTCTTCAGGCTATCCTATCCTTTCATTCTGATTTAAGCCTGTAATGTCACTGACATATGTCTACATATCATCTTGTATAAAAGAAAATATTTTAGAAGAAAAGATGCTTGGCTGGGGTTAAGAGATTGTGTTCATGTTTCACTGTAATGTTTATTTCTATTTAATTTATGCGTTTGATTTGAACGATAATGATAATCTTGTATTGGTCCTCAAATGCTTTACCTCTCCTCAGCACACTACTACTTCCACCCCCCTAAAAAAAAAACACCACAAAGTCTTTTTCTTTAATTGTTCTGAAAGTGATGGAAAGTCAATACTTCACAAACCAAACATCCAAAAGCATAGACTAGGGACTGGAAGTGAGCCTGAATTAGCGTTCAGTGGAGATTAACAGGTTGCTGCATATTGCTCCTTTTTTGTTCATCTCCCTGGTGAAAAAGCTACTGTCTCCTGCTAGGTGGAAGTGTATCCACATAAATTCTAGCTTGCTTACATGAGAGGTTCCAGCAGAACAGCTCATCCTTTATCAAACTGCCAACAGGTGTTGCATATGGATAGAGAAAACCTGTTATGTAATTGTGGGGGAACAGATGAAGAAGTTCCAATGAGAGAAGCAGCTGTGCACCTACAAGTCTTAGGTAGATAAGAGACTAAAACCTGCATTTAGGTTGAGGAGGAGGAGGGTTAATCAAACTTCTCAGTACTTTTCGTTCCTTTCACTTGCCTTTAAAACATGGTAACTCTGCTCAGGCATCTACAGGGAGGGAGTTGGCCTCAGAAGAAGATGTAACTGGGACAAGCAATTACAGACCTGGAAAATGAAAGTCTGCCAGCATGCAGTCAGCATGATCTGTTGGAAAGTAGTGAGGAATGTGCCTTTTCTGTCCCACTTTGCTTCCACCCCTCCTTGTCAGGCTGTAAGGACATACAGATGGGACAGCCTCAGAAAGGGAAAATGTTCACATTTGTGTAATTGCAAATTTCTATACTAGCTGAAGTAGAATAGAATAGATGCAAGAGATTTCTGAAGACTACTGGTTTAAATCATGGACTGTCATACATGCTCATTTTGGACCTAAATTTTCACTGTCCTAATTAAAACCAAAATAATATACTTAAAATACATCCCAGTTGATATAATTATATGATGGATATGACTTTATATCTGTTTTAACACAGCAGCTATCACATCATCTCAGATGCTGCATGCAGAAGAGCTGTATATAAATAGGGCTGCACCCAGCCCATATTTTACAAAAGAAAGCATTCCAACACATCCATGCATGATTCCAGTTTCTTTTTGCTAGACAGCTGGCACCGATCAGAGTGGCAATTTGTTACTCATTAGTAAAGTCATCTAGCTCTTGGCTGAACTATAAACAGAGCTTATTTGACTCTCCTTCAAAAATAACAGTTATTGCTAGCCCCCTTTGTCGATAAAACAATGCATGGTGATAATAGCCACATAATGGTTGAAGAAGCACTTTGTGTCACTTTTGATCCCTTGTCCTAATTGTGGCTTTAAGAAGAAAAAAGAATAATACTGACGTTGAATAGAAATTAGGGATGAGAAGTGAATAAACTTCAAGTAAATTTTATGCGGGTCTGAAATAATTTTTCAAGCACTTTAGCTCTTGTATAAGCAAAACACAATCAAGATGAATATGAGTGAAAAAATGTCTTCTTCTGTCTTTTCGAAAAGGTTGAATAGGAAATCTTGACCTTGGAAAAATGACTAATGGGCCACCTGAGAACTATGAAGTATCTTACAATAACACGTAATCACCATTCACAGCAACGGACAGAACTTCTTGTCATTTCCTGGGGCTAACATGCTGCATAAGACTTTTTATTTTTATTTTTATTTTTTCTGAGCAGGGCCTGAATAGAAACTGATTGAAGTCACATTTTTTGTTGTTGAGATTTTTTTCTTCCGCCATGGGTACCACATTTGGGATTCTTGAAAGAATGTTTCAGCTTCCTTTACTTCAGATCTTAGGAAACTCTGAAGTAGTTTAGACATGGCTGACATGACTGTGTATGAGGTAAAAACAGACCAAACCATTCTGCATGGGTGGTAGGTCTACAGAGAATTTCGGAGCCAAAGAAGGAAGATAGAAATGATTGGTAAAATGTGGGGTTTGCAGTACTAGATTACTTGTGGCATTGAAAATGGCAGTATATTTCCTGGGTGTGCAGACAAGAAAGTTGTATATTGTCTGCTTGTCCAAACTCCTCAGTTATTTTCCTGGCATATAAACTGTAGCCTCTTTCTGATTTTATGAAAGAAGCAAGGCCAGAGTCTGATTAAAAATCTGTAGTTCCTGAGTAGTAAGGACTTACTCTCAGGCTTTATTTACAAATTACCTTCATCATACAATTTTAAAAAGCAAATTCTACACAGTGAGATTTTGGGAGAGTCAAGATCTCATTTCTGCCATTATGGTTGAGGTGCACCATAATTTATGCCTGAATCCCCTTCTAAATGTGTATTTTGTGTTTGTTTCTTTTATTTTACTTTTTTTTTTTTATTTTTTTTTTTTTTTTTTTTTTTTACTGCATCGCTCATGTGTTACCATTTTGTCAGTTGATATATTTTCTCTCTTGGAACCAGAGAAATTCCTCTCACCAGAGAGGTGCTAGCTCCTGGTATGGTTGCTCTTTTTAATCTCACCTTTGAAGCAGGATACGCCAAAGCCAGCAAAGCCTTGTTCTAAAATACCCACCATAAAATCCAAACATAAATCAATTTCTGTATAAGAGTATATGCCCACGTTCTTTAAAATGATTGCAAAATCCTTTCTCCTTTTTACTAAAATGCAGGCAGAACTTACGTTAAATTAGTTTGTAAATTTGTTTTGTGTTTCTCTAAACACATTTACTTATGGGGCACATTTTTTTCTTGCCTGCATTCTCTCTTGCAGTGGTAGAAAGAGATGCTATCTAAGGGAAGCATGTGAGCCTACTTTCTGCAGATAAGTCCTCAGCAGTTGGAGTTATATCAGGGACATCAGAGGCTACATCCCTACCCGCTAGAATTCATTTTTATCCTTTTAGTACTGTGAGTCTTCATCTTTGCACCTGCTGTCTATGAACGTCTCATTCCTTTGTGAACTTTCTGATAGTGTCTTCCTCCAGCCTTCTTCCTCCAGCAGCAAGTCCTAGAACTTTAATATCCACTGTGTAAAGATGTACTTTCTTGGTGGTTTTCTTTTTTTCCATAAAATTAATTCCCTTTTAGTTTCACCATGTGCCCCCTCTTTGTGGTGTGTTAAAAGGTAAGAAGATAAAGTTCTTCATGTAGTTTGCATGATCTTAGAAATCTTTATTCTCTTCCCCTTAGACCTTTTTCTTTCCTCTCTTTTTATTCTGCCTTCTTAGGGCAGCTGCTCCAAACCTTTAAACATTACAGTTGCCTCCATTATACTTTTTCCAGCTTCATTACATGCTGGAATGACCTTGGCCGTTATTGCACACAGTACTGAAGATGTGGGAATATGTGAACCCTTTTGTTTTGTTCTTAGCAATGTTCGTAGGGCCAAATACCCACCCTTTTTTTTTTTTTTTTTTGTTTTTTTTCTTTTTGGCTGCTAAAGTGAATTGGGCCAGGTTGATGAGAAAGAACAATTTGACAAGAATGGCTCCATAATCTTCTCAGAGTTTTGATTTCAAGTCTGAAGTAATCCTCATTTAAGTATGGCTTATACTGTTTTCTGTAAAGATGCTGTTCTGGATTGAAACTTAGATTTCCTACATTTTTGTCTCTTACTCATGATTGCAATGTCCTGCTGGCATTCCATGGCAGGCTGACCAGCTGAAAGAGCTGAGTTGCACTGTTAGTGTCCTTTCACTGGCTGTTAATTAATTTGAACTGATCGCTTACTTAATGTTGAATTTATTGACTGTAGTGGAAAGAAATGGTCCTAAAAGTGATCCTTGGGGATCCTTAACCCTAATCCTCCACTGTGAAAAACGACCACTTAGATCCATCCTTTGCTATCTGTCCTTTATTTTAGTTCATAATATAAGATTATCTCCAATTCAGTGGCAGTTACTTCAATAGCCTTTATTACTGTTAATCTCTACAGTGCTCTCAGGTGAATGCCATTGGGCCCTCCTGACATCTGATCATTCCATCTGGTTTATTACCTTATGTTCTCCAAGCTGATATTGATCCTCTGAGCTTTCTTCTATGAGAAATTATCTGATTGCAAGAATGTCTCTTACAATTCTGATGTAAATCACCAAAACAGTAAGTGAGCTTTCTGCAATGGTCTTAGTAATCTCAGGTGCTTCTTTCACACTTTTATTGTCAAACTGTCCCTCTCAGTTCCTTGTTGACTTCTTCCTTTGATGTAGTTTCAGACTTTTTGCTCTGAAAATTCTTTGCAAGCTGCTCTTCAAATCTCTTTTTAGTTCTCCTGCTTCCCAGCCTGTTTTATAGGCTTTCATGTTGAGCAGGCTTTCAATTCCACAGGTGGTAACACTTGCTCTGTGATGGTCTCTGTAACATCCTTTACTACTGAGGCTTGCTTGAGTTTCAGTCCATATTGTTTAGTTTAAATTTATTCCATTTACAAAAAGGAAAAAATATTTAAGAGTGCTCTGTAACTTACGTAACAGAACTTGATTTGTTACATAATTTTGATCTTTTCATTTATTATGTATTTTTCTTGATCTGTTTTCATCCATCTACAAAGTAGCTTGTCACCTGCTGCTCAGTTTGGATCCGAACAGATGATCTTCCTTTATTTCAGAGCACAACTAGTTGCACTAGTATGATATATTTCTCATGATCTGTCCTCAGAGACTAGCCTGAAATTGTGCATTGACTTCCAAAGTCTTATTGTTTTGAATGCTTTACTTATGTGATTTATATGAGTCCTGTTCATTTTTAGAATCGAACTGGAGGTTGTGGGTTGTCATTTACTAAAAAAAAAAAATCTTGAATTGTTTTATAATTCCTGTATGAGGTGCCTGTAGGTTCATTTAATCACTGCAGAAAAAAAAGTGAAATAGATTGCTTTCAATTCAAATGTCAGGTATTTTTTGTTGATAAGGTTTAAGCTTGATTCCTCTTTGTTTCAATGAGTCTATGTATTTCATTCATTGCAATTTTCTTCCATGCACAAAATCCTAGACTTACTGAAGTTGATGAAAATTTTGCTGTTAAGTGGTGAATTTAGCCTGTTGCCTTCCTGTAACTTTTTGCAGAATGATGCAGTTGTTTTTTTCTTAGTTCACCTTCATATCACATCTGACAAACCTTCTCTGTGCGTGCCTATCCTACTAAGGGACTTCAGCCTTGCTCTTTGATTATAAGGTTGTGTGTTCCTCTTTGTTGATCATATACACAACGATAGTTAGTTGCATATTTCTAAAACTAGGGATCCTTACTGTAGAGTAAATGCCAGCTTCCTTGCCATCTGAACTCTGTAATTTTTCCATTTACTTAGTTTCTGTTCTTTTTGCAGAGAAGCTTTTTTCCCAAATGCTAACTAAAATACCAATTGCTCCTGAATTGGGGATGAGTTTGTTTGTTGGAAAACACAGCAGAAAATTGTCATTGCTCTTAGGACACATTCTTTCTTTATGGTAGCAACTTCTGTCATTACAGCGCTCTCACTCTGTCATGTCCCAGCAACTTAAGTTTTTTTTACTGATCCCTCTGAATAGACAGGCAGAAAATACATTCAAATACCAGTGCATAAAATTAGAAGGTTTAGAAAGCAATCCACTGGAAAGGCATTGGGTTATGTATTTTCCTTAGCTCTACCTCTTTTTTCTGCACTTCCATGCAAGAGCAATGAAATGTGTTCACTAGGCTTTTTGTATGCAGTGAGAATTTTAATTTACTCTGGAGGAAGAGCTAGTTCATAACTCAACAGAACTGACTGGGCCCATAAGTTATTTAGTTCTGCTGCTTGTGATAAAATCCGGACACGAAGCCATTTATTATGTTTTGTCTACCCTCTCAGCCCTGTAAGCTGACTCAGAGCTAAACAATTAAAGTGGCAAATTGATTTGTTTACAATGCAAATCTGAGCTAGATTGGAAATAATGCAAAAGGCATAACCAATTACACGTTCCGTAGTGTAGTTTAGCCTGAAATGAAATAGATTTAGTTGATCTGTGCTTAGGGATTCTGTACATTTACTGATTCACAACTGCCTTGTGGTTCTCAGTGGCTATAAAGGATCTAGTGCTGCTGCCCTCAGACTGCTCAGGCACATGCTGTGAGAAAAGAGGCTTGCTTCACATTTGGTTTTATCATGATGTGTAATAATAATAATAATAATAATAATAAAAGGCTTTACCATGTATAGTTCTGGAGGAAAAAAAATGAAAGAAGAAAAAAAAGAGCCAATGACTGGAAAACTTCTATGTGTTTATGCCTAAATTGGGAATTTGATTTACTCGGAGAGAAAAGTGATGAAAAAGGGGATAGAAGCATTTAAATGGAGATTTGGTGCCTACCAAATACAGTATTGTGAAACATGAAAGGAAGAATTTAATTTTCATTTGTACAGTCTTCATGTGAAGTTTGTACAGAAATTTTACCAGAACAAAGGTATAAACTGTCATTCACTAATCCATTTTGCCCTGCTTTCAGTCTGAGCTTCAGGAACACAGAGAGGTAATGGTCCTCAGTTGCACCAGAGGAGACTCGAATTGGATATACAAGGAAAAAATCTCTTAGAAAGAGTGATGAGGCATTGGAACAGGCTACCCATGAAGTGATGAATTCATTGTCCCTGGAAGCTTTCAAGAAATGTGTAGATACGGCATTTAGGAGCGTGGTTTAGTGGGAATGATGGTCTGCAGTTGGACTAGGTGATCTTAGTGGTTCTTTCCAAACTTAACGATTCTGTGATGTGGTAAATGCTGTACTTCAGCTCGCAGCAGGGGATGCATCATAGGTTTTTCCCTGTAAGATAGTCCTGGAAAACTTCAGGAAAAGCTGATAGTCTCACGTGAATTCATTTTCCAAATTGTCATTGTGTAGAATAAATATGCAATATAAGAGACTATAATTTGCTAGCTGTTTTTATGAAGGATAATTGTTTTCAATTATATGAGGCTGCATTTGCTTTTCGTACTGATCAGTTATCATGTATTAAATACAGTGCAGAGCAGTGGCAAGCAAGGTCCATTTCCTTCTGAAGACATATTTGGCTGTGTAATGTGAGCGTCACCTTTCTGAAAGGTTATAATCATGGTTGGAAGCAACACTTTGTTGTTGACTTTCTAGAAACAATGGCTGCAATAATGGCTGCAATGGCTCAATAAGCTGACCCAGCTTATTCAATAAGTAAACTTTTGAAGCAGCAAATGCAAAGATGGAAGTGATCTTTCAGCAGGAATTGAGCTGAGGAAATAATGAAACTGATGCATAAGTTTGTATGTTTGGTAGATGAAACTAATTCAAAATTTAGCTACCTATAAAATACTTTATTTGCTCCTGTATCACCACTTGCGTCACCTCTTAAAAATAATTTTAAAAAACATAATAAATTATCAGAAGTAATGGATTGTATAAAATGAAATACTTAGTACATCCCAAAGGACTCTAAAATATTTGAATACTGTCACTTTTTGTGAAAGTGAATAAACTAAAAACAATTGTCTCCTTTTTCTATTCGACATATCTTTTTACAGTCTTTCTGTATTTCCTATACTTGTAATGGTACTGGCATATGCTAGAAATTTCTTTTTTTGAATCAACTTCAAAGTAAAATGTCAAGAATGTAGATCAAACCCATCACAAAACCACATAAATACGTAGATATAGGTATATGTTTGTGTATTTTAATCAAGAGTTCAAAGAAAGATTAGAAACAGCATCATCCTTATTTCATTACTGAGAAAGCAAACATTTTAAATCGGTGTTCAAGTGTCACGATGATAAGGATAGTTGACTAAGAACTGAAAGATGCTTTGCGTTGTTGAAGTAATAACCCCAACTGCCTAGAAGGCTGAAAATACCAAAATAACTCCAATTGGAAAGGCTCTAAATATGGAATGATTACTAAGTCTGTTGACTGGAAGAATTGCTGTTGCGTCTGAAATTATATTTCCTGCACTGGTATTTTTTCTTATCCTGTGTATGAACGGTGATGTTGAAAATAAACTAGATCACATAGAAGGGCTTCATTTCCATGAAGTTTTCCAGAGCATGCACTTTACAGACTTTTTTTCTAAATGGTTTTTTTTTGCAGTATTTTTCCATTAGGAAGAAAGGATATGTGAAAATTGGTAGGTACTAGAGTCTATTGGTCATTCATGCCATGCCAGCTGTGGAGGTATTTACAAAATTTTGTTGTGGGTGTCTGAATATGATATATCAGAAAGCTTCCAATGTTTCTATATGTAATCAGTTCCTATCACTGATTTGCTTTCAGTATTTACACAGCAGTTCATATTTGTGTTGCTGTTTGTATTTCTTTCTAAGTTTATGTACCTAATTCAGTATGGACAGCTTTTAAAAGAAAAAATGAGTGGAAATTCAGTCTGGAATGATAAAGCTCAACCACTTTCTCTTTAGCTTCTATCCTGACTAGAAGGATACAAATAAAAAGTATGCTTATTCAGATAAATGGCTGTAAATTAGAAAAGTAACTTGTCCTAAGATTTTTGTTTTCTAATTTTTACAGAATATGTTATTATAACAGTCTCTAAATTTTATTGATAGCTTCATTAGCTAAAGCAGTTAATAATAGCATACATTTGTATTGCTTACTCTCCTATTAATGACTTTCACAATATTAATTCTAGCCATTTTTGTTGGTTTTCTAAATGGCATTTGTTTATATGTACTTCATTGCTTGCCCTATTTAATGTAATAGTGTATCTAATCTGAGTTTCAACATAATTGGAGTAGGAATAGTTTTCATCACATTCTTCATTTACAATGAAGAAGTATTTTCTATTTGTCTTCATGTGAAATGACCAAGAGTTTGGGTAATCTTGACTAGACAAACTCTGAAATTGTTTTGGAGGCATTATTATTAAAAAAAAAATTACTCCAATATAGATGTCTGTCAGTGTATGTTTGATTTATAACAACCAGCCCAAAAACATCCTCAGCAGCAAAGATGACCATTAAAGTGGTCGTTACGTGCTAATGCATAGCTGTTAGTATGAAAACAACTCAAAACAACTGTCAACTGAGCTTAAGAAAATCAACTTTGCCAGGTTTGGGTTTTGGGAGCTGGAGCAACAGAAAATTACTGAAGTTGGTCACAGGTTGCTTGGCACCTTAATGCTGAGTAGTGGCAGAATAGAGAAGAGCATCTTCCTGCTCTGTTTCCTTGCTATCGCACACGCTTTTATGTTCTATGACAAAAGATGTGTTTAGTTGGCAATAACTCAAGAGAGCAAGACTTTTTGCATAATATGCACAGAAGAGAGATGAAAGCAAATTCCAAGCTTGTTAGTATGATCGCGAGAATAAGGCAGTAGTGAATTTTAGACTGCTTGATAAGCTAGTTACTTGATCCTTCTTCCAATTGTTTGTTAGCATGTGTATTGATCAAATGGGTCATTTTGTGAACCGCACTGTGATCTTTCTTTTTGTCTTGTTGAGTCAGGGAGGAATCTAATGAGGGCTGATGTGTTGCAAATTAGACTGTTGGGAAGGAGAGAGGTCTGAAGGGTATAGGAGCAGTTTGCCTTTCCAGAGGCCACTCACAGGATCAGAGAATCACAGGGGTTGGAAGTGACCTGAAGAGATCACAGAGTTCTACTCACCTGTTGAAGCAGGTACCCTATAGTAGGTTGTACAGGTGTCCAGGTGGCCCCTGAATATCTCCATAGAAAGAGACTCCTGCCTGTCTTTGAAATTTAGATGAAAATATTTGGTCAGGCAGTAAGATAATATTAAATATCAAAAAATAGAAGCAAAATGGATGCTGCCCAAGAATCTAGCAGTATGGGTAGGTGCATGAAGCTGCAAATAGAAGTAGACAAGTGCAAGAGCAGTTGTCTTGACAAACCCAAGTTTTAAGAAGTGAGGCAGCCAATACATAGAGACTACAAGTCCAAATATTAAAATCATAACAGTGATTACTCCCCAAGTCCAAGAAACCAAAATTAACTCATCACTGTGGTAATCCTGAGCATACATTTTCCTACTATCTCACTATATTTCATGTCAGCTACTCATTCGAATTTGTGACTCAAATGATGGTGTGCTAAACAGAATTATCATTTGTCACTTCCTTATGGATAGCATTTATTCTCTTCACCTTGTATCAGAATGATGTGAAGTAAAGATGTCAGTAAAATAGCCAACTTTTTTTGAACTTTTCTGAAGTTTCATTTTGGAGGTTGGACACAGTGCTGCTTGCAAATCATGCCCCTTGGTAAGAGTTCATACTTGTAGACCAATCTCAGTGTCTCATGGAAGCACTTTTGATGATGTATTTTGACTCTGTCATTAACATCTGATTTTTCATGGGATGAGGCTCAACAAGGCCAAGTGTCGGGTCCTCCATTTTGGCCATAACAACCCCATGCAGCGTTACAGGCTTGGGGATGAGTGGTTGGATGAGTGTGAAGAAGAGAAGGACCTGGGGGTGTTGGTTGATGCTCGGCTGAACATGAGCCGACAGTGTGCTCAGGTGGCCAAGAGGGCCAGCGGCATCCTGGCCTGCATTAGAAACAGTGTGGCCAGCAGGAGCAGGGAGGTGATCATCCCCCTGTACTCAGCACTGGTGAGGCCGCACCTCAAGTACTGTGTTCAGTTTTGGGCCCCTCACTACAGGAAAGATGTTGAGATCCTGGAGCGTTTTCAGAGAAGGGCAACAAAACTGGTGAGGGGTCTGGAGCACAAACCTTATGAGGAGCGGCTGAGGGAGCTGGGATTGTTTAGTCTGGAGAAGAGGAGGCTCAGGGGAGACCTCATTGCACTGTACAACCTCCTGAAGGGAGGTTGTGGTGAAGAGGGATTTGGCCTCTTCTCCCAGGCAACGAGCAGGACACGGGGCAATGGCCGCAAGTTATATCAGAGGAGGTTCAGGTTGGACATAAGGAAGAACTTCTTCTCTCAGAGAGTAGTCAGGCACTGGAATGGCTGCCCAGGGAGGTGGTGGAGTCACCGTCTCTGGCAGTGTTCAAGACGTGTCTGGATGATGTGCTGCGTGATATGGTTTAGTACTAGTGGTGGCAATGGTGAGGAGGAGACGGTTGGACTGGATGATCTTATAGGTTGTTTCCAACCTTGTGATTCTTGTGATTCTAATAGAGTATTATAATACATTTTTTTGTGGGGTTCAGAATAGATGTCTTTGGTCATCTAAGAAGTTGGATAACATGACAGTAAGCCGGACTCCTCTTTAAAATATCACTTTCTGGTGGGAAGCAAAAACCCCAAAATACTTATTTCAAAAGGAAATGGTGTCACATGTCTGCCAGACATATCAGACGTATAAGCCTAGTGATATAATGTCGAGTGGGGGTTGGGGAATATTCCGAAGAGTCCACCATTCACGAAATGAACCCTTTTCCATTCCAAACACATAATGTGTACGTTATTACTGTATACTAAATTTCTTTACCAGAAGCTGAGGATCTGAACTGGACCTTGTCATCTACAGGCTACTGCTTTTTTACAATCAGTGTGTGTGTTTGATCATCAAAAATATTTAGTTATATTGTTCTGTAATATGTAATCTTATCTGTATTTCATTATCCACTGGGTATGTGTGTTCAGGGCTGTTCAGATGTTCTGGTTTTTCTAATTCTGTATCTCCTTACAAATACAGAAATGCATTTAGAAAAGTTAGTTAATAATTACACTATAATAAATAACCTGTCTGACTACCTCAGAAAAGTTCGTTAAATTATTTGTATTCAGCACGGTTTGGATTTCCGTGCTTTCCAAAAAAGAAACACACAAACCTACAAAATGCTGTTTCCCACAGACTTTCTCTGCTCGTGCCGGCTTGGCATCTTAAATTTCCTTGATGTGACAAGTTTCTTTTTTAGTGTGTCAGTAGAGTCTAGTTGCTTTTCTCTCTGTCCCTTCTTCCAATTGAAAAGTTCATATATAATATTTAAAAAGTCTCTCGCTCCAATTTATAGGAGGGAGATGAGGTTCTTTTAATATCCGTATACCCGGCGTGAGATTATGAAACAACGGTTCGTATGTTGGTCCGACCAGTTTATTACAAAACCTAATCAGGGAGACGGGGAAGGGAAGGAGGGCAATAGAAAAGATGGGAGAGATGCAAGAGTTGTGTAAAGCGGGGAGAGTCACCACCAGGATCCAGCAGCGGTCCCATCGCACGGCATTTGAAGGTCTGAGGCAGAAGCAGCGGGGGGCGGGGAGCAGCAGCGTGGCGGCCTCAGGCAGCAAGCAGGCAGCTGAGGCAGCCATGGAGCCAATCCTTGAGGAAGCAGCAGCGCTCAGGCAGCAGCCCAGGAGAGTTCGTCAGCATGTGAGGTGTCACCTCACGAGGAATCTGATGGTCAGGAATCCTATGTTCTGCTTCACGAGGAATCTGTTGCCAGAAAACTTCTATTCTGCTTCATGAGGAATCTGTTGCCAGAAAACCTCTTCTAGTGGTTTTTGATTCCCATTTTATCCTCCTTGTTCTTCTGCCTACGTGACAAGGGTCTTGCGCGAGAGTCATTGAGTGCCCTCTGAGATGGCCATCATCCTGAGATAGGTCCACACAAAGGAGCACTTGTCAGCCATTCAGCTGCAGCTCATCTCGCTCTTGTTGCCCCTGCCCTTGTCCATCTGCGTCCCCCACACAAAGGATCTCACAACCTTCGCCCAGGACTGTGCTAAGCTATGGCACAGGCTTTCCAGAGAGGTGTTGCCAGGAAGCCCCAGTTATGCTTGCCACTGAAAGCTTTCTTCCTTTATACCAGAAGTTAGCAGCCCGGGCACAATGCCACCCACCTTGTCCTATCTTGCGGCTGCTTTTATTGATAGCTGCAAAAGAATGACAGAGGACTTCAAGGGGAATGCAGATGCCCTGCCCACCATTAGCTTTGATGATCCCTCCTCTCTTTGCTGCCACTTTACAACTCTAGCCTGGCAGTGCAGGTTGTGTCTCACTGGTAGCTGTTGTCAGAAGAGGAAAACTGGAATCTTTGATGTCAATAATCTGGTTTTATTTTGCATTTCCTTAGTTTATCATGTATGCTTGAACTTGGTCTCTCAGTAAATGCTTTATCTGAAGGAAGTTCGAAAGGTTCTGTAGACAGCTGAAGAAGCTCTCAGAAGGGTGCCAGTTTTATAGCATTTAGTATTAGAAGGCTGTAAAGGTTTTGTAATATAACAACCACAAGAAGCTCATTGGGAGAGAAACACCCAGGGCTGTGGAGTCACAGAAGCTACGGGTGAACTTGAAAGATGTCTGTAGGTATTACTCTTTACAATGTGCTTTCCAAGAGAGTAAAACAAGCTCCTTTTTAGACGGAGACTAGAGCAAATGAACACAATTTATGAAAAGCTAAAATACATGAGGTTAAAATTCCAAACACTTACTAGAATGAGAACCCTTGTAATGTAGATTGTATTTCAAAATTGCATAGTTCTGTATTTTATTCACTCTTTATAAGATTCCATGCTTGAACTCTCCTTTGATCTGTTCTCCCATACTTGCTTTTTTTTTCCTGTGTATAAAATACTGTGAAATCCTTATTTGAAGTCCATACACTAATGCTTTTTGTAGCTTCAAGCGCTGTCTAGAACAGCATCAGACAGATAAGCAATCTAATTTATTTCTGAATATATACATGTATATTTTTCTAAATAATTAGCAAACTCATTCTGTAAACCACTGATACTCTGTCTGATTGTGTGATTGTTTTGTCCTCATACTTTTTCCGTTTCGCGTTTCATATTTGCTTTACACGTATTACACCTGGGACTTCTGCCATTGCAAGTGAGAGGCCATCTACTTTGTACTGAGCTGACAAATGTCTAAAGTCAGGACAGACTTGGGCCTTTCCTGTCCTCAGCAACTTTCAACTTGTTTTAAAAATTGCCCACATAAGTAAGTAGCTATTGTGTCAACGTTGTGCTGGTGGCACTATGGATGGGAAAAGCCTGGTAGCCCTGGATAGGCCACAGGTAGCTCATTAAGATTTAATGGTCTTCTCATACACAGATTATATTATATTTGGCTCTAGTTTTGAAAACATTTTGAATATTAAATATTCCAGGAAGTTAATAGGCTATCAAGACAGAAGTTGTTCTTTTTTTATTTTTAAGAAGAATTTTTAAAAGTGTTCAGAGAAGAATAAGACAAAAAGGCAAGAGTCTCACCAGCATGGTCTATCGAGATATTTGTCCCTGATGAGTGTAAGACATAGCATTCTCACTTTCAAATGCTCGAGCTTTCATAGAACATTTCTCAATTCAGTATTTTCTTGTGTCCACATGTATTTATAAGTTAAATTCCATTCTTATCGCTCACTTCTGAACCTATTGTAAGTTGTGATGTATCCTACTCACTGGATAGTTTTATGTATTAATGGTTGAGTTCCCAATGTAATGGAGTATGAACCAAATCCTTATATTATTATATAGAATCCCATTACGAAGGGAGAGAGTGGAGCTTGACAAATGCTCTGTTTCAAGAGTATGGATATGGTGCTAGAGGCAAGGGAGGAAAAAATTGCAGTAATCAAACAGTGGTTGTAAGTACATTTCTAATTGAAATGTGATACTCTTAAATCTCACATTTACAATGCTTAGGGTTTAGAGCTGTCACCTGCACAAGGTTTGGAATGAGCCTTGTGGGAGCAGAATTTCCTCTGGATAGATGGAAAGGAGACAAAGTTAAAAACGAAACATATAGCAGAAAGTAGAAATGGATCACTTCTGCCATTTCTCTAGATGTTTAGTTTAGGTCTGTTAAAGACTACTGCAGTTAATTCTTGCTCCCAAATTAGGTGCATTTACATTAAGTCCAGTTGAAGTACAAGACCTGAACCTCTAAGTTTCAGCTTCTCTCTTAGCTTGGTTTCTTTTGGAAAGTATCAGCTCAGACCATGAGACATGTTGTATTGCCTGTTGTATGCAAATAGCCTCGGGGTCTTTTGCTGGTTGTTGATTGCTTTTAATATATCTATTTAATTCAAATGAATAAACTTTTACACATACAGTCACTGCACAGAAAGCTGCATTTTTTATTTTTTATTTTTTTTCTCTGCAGGGAGAAGAACATTTGCCAGTTAGGCCTAATATTAAATGTACTGAAAACAATAAACATGAATTTAACCACTATCCTCTTTAGCTGAGCATAGTAGTATAAGTTCAGTTAATGCAGTAGAAGCTGGCAGTTAATTACTGTCCTTTATTTTATGATAGCTCTGAGAGAGCTAAGTGCTTTTTCATCTAAAATGAAGACAGCAAGTTAGAAATCCAGATGTCCTGTGTGAAAAACATTTGTCTGACTACTGATATGTGAAGGACTGTGTTTGTGTGGTTGAAAATACCTGATGTAGAGAGCAGTAAGACAACTTGTAAATAGAGAAGGAATGTCTTGTAATCTACTCAGTTCACTTCATCTCTCCTTCTTCAAAGAAGCATTTGATACATTCTTCTGAAGAAGTCTTTATGTACCAGAACTCTCATTCAAATGTCTCTGCTTCTGATCGATATAAAATTCAGAGTCTTGTGATTTTGTATTTGAGTCCATAGGAGAATGTATTTACATGGGGTTAAGTTAGAGAGGTGAATTGCTTGCTCTTCTCAGTATTTTGCTCAATGACAATTACTGTGGGATTTTAGGAAGTCTCATCATCAGACTGCTATAACTCTACATCCTCTCCAGTTTTCTGAAGCTTTGCCAATGTGACAGAAGTCACTGACAGCCTAGAAAGATCCGTGGCTGGTTCTTCTTCTGTTATCTGGTCTGCCAGTTTCTGAAAGGTCAGACTTCAGAACCTGCTGGCTAACATCTTCCTGAGTTAATACACGAGAGAAAAGTATTTCCTCACTTCCTAAGACAGATCACTCTTCTTGGAATTACAAAGCAGAAATACTTATTGAAAGCATTTCTGTTATGATTTACAATTAAACATAATATTACTAGCATATTTAAACAGTTTGCTATTGTCATCTGGGTTCATTTTACACGCAAACACTTAAACTTTTTATTTGTATCAATGTGATTGCATTTTGAATTGGAAATAACCTGTAAGTACTTCTAAAACGTGCCTTCCAAACATGAAGCGTTGCTCATACACTATGTTTTATGGAGGTGTGAAGAAAAGAACTTCTTTAACATTTAGAGCTAGGGTTGTAAAAGAGGGCAGAGTGGTATGGCATGCAAAACAGATGTTTGGAAGTAGGAGAGGCAGAGGGTAAGCATGTTTGATGTTTATATTTTTTTGTCATGTTTCCTGGCATGACTTGGAATGCAGAATAAATCAAAGCTCTTTGTGTTTATTTTTTCTTTAAATAAATAAGGAGCAAACACTTTATTTTCAAGGTATGCATTTATTGGGTGATCTTTTTGTTTGCTGGTTTTGTTATCTTTTCACTGAACTTATCCACACCCTATCATTTTTTTTTTAAATTCCTCTGGGCAAAAATGGGTCTGGTCAATACATGCTATTTCAGATTTGTTAGTATGAGAGATGCCCTTGAAGCAAAGGGCGATATATATGTCTTGGTTGCAGAATCTTTAATGCTCTCTGAATATGGAAAGTCATGCCCAGTGTGCGACATGCATAAGATGGTTACTAAAAAGTATTATTGCACATTTTAGACATTTAGCCTCCTTTCAAGGCTTTAGAAGTATCTTTATATAATTTGAAATGGTTAAAATTGAGGTTCTGAATACATCTGCAATAATTTAATTTATCATTTCAGCATGGGACCACTTTCTAAGCATTTGAGCACAAACTTAAAATTAGATATTTGATGGGTCAAAATAATTAGGGAAGAATAAGACAATTTCCCACTAATTAGTGTTGAAATAATAACAAATATGTGAAATACACATATTATGTTTATATTTGATTTATATAAATGTTACTGAACTAGAACGTTTGTTTAGAAAGTGTTCTAAAACTAGAAATATATTTCTTTAATCACTCAATATGAAATGTTTCCATTGTAACAAGGATATCAGAATGTGTTCTGTGCTGTGTACTTTTGACAGTCTAGCATCCTTCCTTTCTACAGAGCTTTTTTTTTTTTTTCCTAGATCTTCAAAAAGAAAAGCCACCGTTTAATAAGAAACATTTGTTTGTGCTAATGAATCCTTAAAAATAAAAAATATGCAGGCATCCTGATCTTACTAACAAAATATTATTTGATTTACTCAGTGGCTATTTAAAACAGTCAATGTTCTTCAGTGTTACTGTCTCCTCATGAAGTGCCTTGTCACCCACTGTAGCCTTCAGAAACATTTTGCACTGACCAGTGGTGTTATAAGACATTGGGGATGACAGCTGCACTCCTACATTCTGTCACTTGTGCCTTCAGTTCACTGCCAAAGGCGTTTCATGCTGCAGAATGTGTGAGTCTGAAAGCTGAGTTACATTTTTATCCGTGAACATCTTAAAAGTTATTGGACTCTTTTTTGGATTGTTTCTTCTGAATATGCAGATCCAAGTGAGAAGGGGCCACCATGAAACTTTTACTCAGTTTGAAAAGTTTCGTAACATCTTTGGAGAAACGTTCCTTACGGCTTAGCTTTGCAATGTGTTTTTCATATTTATAAATTTAAGCGCAGGAGATGATTAAGTGATGTCTTCAAAAGCATGAGCACAAGCCCCTTGGGGCTGTTAGATTCCTGTATGCTTTCCAAATTTCTATTTTCTGCTGTTGCTGGCTTTGAAACCTTGAGACTTTTAAATTAGTTTTTAATGAGCTATAGGTACTAAAAGACCAAACTCTTAATTCAGAGGCTCTCACAGGACACTGTATACTGAATGACATGACCTTCTGCACTGCAGAAGCAACAATTCTGACACCATGGAATTTGCTATGCTTTTTTCTTTTTTTTTTTTTTTTCCTCAAGTATATGGAGTTTGTTTAAAAACAAAATAACTGAAAAAGGTTGTCACAAATGAGTTAAAGAAGCAGGTATCCACCATCATTAACTGTTTCTTTCCCTAATTCAGTCATGCTTTGTGTAAAAGCAAATTTGTATGTATTCATTTATTGCAAATAGAAACAATAGAAAAACAAATCTAGCTAGCCTTCTGAACTGGACGTTTTTTTCATGCTTATGCTCTGGTTGAACTTAAAAAGCCAAAACAGCAAATCAACAAAACACCAACACACAACACAAATGACCACGTGGGCTGTGATTATTAGAGGGTTTTTTTTTTTTTTTTCATAGCTTCTCCATAGGTATATACAGTCCTACAGGTACCCAATTACTTTGTTATTTTCAGTGTGACTGATGCAGATCAAAGGCCAGATCTTAGCCCTTCAGGCTGTGTGCAACAGATGCTGTTACAGTGCTAAAGCAATAATTTATCACTGTTGTGCTCTCCGTTGTAGAAACAAAGTGATTTCAGTTCAGAACTGTGTTAATTGAATGTTTGCATTCTTTGCATGCTTCTTGGCCATTTCAGCTTATCATTTTAAGAGCAGAGCCCTGGGCACAATCAGCAGCTTAGTTTAAGATTATTCTTCTTAGGCTTCGTCTTGGCTTCCATCACTGTAAGAGCTATCACAATGTACTGTTTAAACAGTAAAACAACAAGACTTACAAAAACAAAACAAAGAAAACAAAAAGACAAGAATAAACCAAACCAAAATAGAAAAAATTCCTTTATCGCCTCTTGTGAGGTTCAAATTTGAGCTCTTCAAGATGGGAGATACTCTGAACATACCGTTCTCATACATGATGTTCCTGTGTTTCTCAGTCACAATTTCAATGAAATAAACAATGCCAGTCTTCCCATTAGGATCTTATGTTAGCCTTTCTGGGTAATGGGTACCTTATTTTGGAGAGAAAAAAAAAAAAAAGCCAGCTTTGATTTTGCTAGGTTAATTAAGGGACATTTTTTTGCATGCAGAAATTGTTTGTAGGGAATTAAGAAATGGGGAGGTAAGGATGGCCTTCGACTACTTGTTGAGTAACAGTAAAGAGACCCTGAACTTGATATATTTGCTTTTATGGGGGTATTTTTCATCAGTTTACAGGACATCTTGAGAATCCACTGACCTATGTCACTGTAAGGTAGAAGTGATATGAGGGCTAGATTCAGTTTCCAAGTGCAATTACATGTAGTTATTTTAATAACTAAGGCATTAGGGCAAAGGCCAAAACTGTATGTTGATGCCAAGACGAGGTAAAAGTTTTTGTGAATACACAGGTGAATCAGTGATTTGTTGTTTTAGTCTGTATGATGTGTCCTCAACATGAACTCCTACTTTTCACATAATAATATTGTTTTTGCCAGTGATTGGTATTATACGGAGGTTACTCTGAGAGTAACTCCTATTTATTTCAGTGGAAACTACAAAAGATACAAAGAGAACAAGAATACTATTTAAGAAAATAAATTTTCAGCTACAAAACAGTGTTTTTCAATGTAGCCACCACCGTTAGCTATGCATTTTTGCTGGTGATGAGCAAGAGCTTGCCTGCAATGTAAAAAAGCCACATGGACATCTGGAACACTGCTTGTTTTCATAGTGTAGTTACTGCTGCTAAAACATACCACTCACTGTGCTCACATCCACTGTTTGGGCTCTATCAATACTGAACAAGAGAGCTGATGAGTGCTACTGTTCTGCATGGAGGAATTCAATGTCACACCTTTGCTTCATACACACTTCTGTGTCAGGTGCCATGTTGTCAGACTGCTGCTGTGCTGTCAACTGTCTCATGGCAACAAAATGTAATAGATATTGGCAGGAAGATTCAGCATCTACTTCCATACCATCAGCATCTGCTTCTGATATCGTGTACCAACATAAGAAAACAGGAGGCATTACTTTGGGAGCAGCCCTCGTAAAATGTGCAGTGAGATAAATGCTGTTATTATGGAAATCCTATTAGCGAGTCCCTGTGTACTGTGCCTGTAGCACAGATTTATTAACATACCCTTCTGTAGTTCCTTTCATGAAGACTGTTTTACCTCCTATGAAATATTGTTCAATAATGCCATTAATAAATGTATCTAATTGCAGCATATAACTGAAAGCCTGAATGGCTTGAAATGGATTTGAAGAGAAGTGGGATTATTGCAGTGGGATGTATTGAACAACATATATTGTACGTCCCTAATTTTTCATACTACTGTATGTCAGGAGAAAGAACATTTAGTACATAGTCAGGCACTTAATGAAAAGAGCAAGTCTTTTTATAAGGAGTTGTCAGTAGATGGCAATGTGACTATTTTATACAGACTTTTTGTTTCATTTGTAGCTTAAGACTTGTCATCATCTTCATTTGCTACTCAAATTACTATATATATATATGTTTTTTTGTTTTTTTTTTAAAGCTCAGGGTCCTTTAAAACTGTACTTTAAATAATTGATAGTTAGAAATGGAAACCATGGCCTAAAATTTCCAAAAGTGATCAAAGTTGATTGAATTTTCTAATGGTCGGGGTTGAATAAAAATCATGCCACATAATGTGCTATCAGTAAACAGATTACTGCTCTTATGCCTCACATTGCTACAGACTCAGTAAACCCATGTTTTATTGATAGCTAGACACTTTAGCCATAACTCATCCAAAAGTATGTTGCTTATAATGAGCACCAGAAGGAATAACAAAAATAAACATGTTCTTGTGCTGTCAACACTACAGCCAGTGTAAGGATTACTGGTGTTTCTTCTTTCCTCTCTTCCCTCTTCACAGTGGCTCTAGCTAGGGAGGAATAAAGGTTTGGGACATGAAGTTCATCAAATGGCATTACATTAGATATTACTGTCATATAAAACACGAGCGACTACAGTAAAAACGTATGTGTTTAGTTGTTAGTTGCTGCTGTTGCTGTTAATATTTTATGCCACAGCACTGCTGAGAAACATAACGCATTAGATATGTGGAAAATGACTTGGAAAAAATGTAGTAATAGTCTTCTTCAGGATCTGTTGATTTTTTTTTTAAAGTAGTGACATGGGTTGAAAAGGCCAAGTTGCCATTGTTTCCTTATGTTATGAGGTGACCGACTCATGCTTGTATTTACAAAATAAATATAGTAAAATGTTTCAGAAGGTAAAAAACTTACAAATCTGTTTTGTAGAGCTTTTTTGTTAAGCTTTTTTTGACCAAAAGCTTTGCCTTTGGTCACTGCCTTCAGTAGGACTTAATTTAGGAACAGTCCATTTCATTGCCGTGTTCTTGTTTAAAAATCATACTGCGGTGCAAGGCAGCAGCCTGTCCCTGTTCATAGCACTCTTATCCCTGAGTCAGAAGGCTGTTTGTTGCATTTAATCAGCCTGTAATGGGTCTCCACCACTATATCTGTATTCACAAGCTTTTGTTGGAGGTTTAGGAAGATGCAGCATTAGCTGTGCCTACTGTGCTGTTCACATTCAGTAGATTGCCGTAAAGGCTCCGATGAACGCTGAGGTTCCTCAGGAAGTTACAAACCTAGCTACTCAGCTCTTCCTTTTCTGTTAGGTTGTTCATACATAGAAGAAACCTCTATTTTTACAGTACTGTTCTAGTGCTGCCCTAGACATGGTTCACACTCTCTCATAGCTTGCATGGCCACTGGCGAGTGAAGGTGCTGGTTCTGAGTTGAACCATGCCAGGCCTGCTGTGGGAAGAGGACAAGGCTTAAGGAGCTCCTTGCTTGGCTCCTGGAACTCTGGAAGCAGGCTGGCTGTTCCACAGGGAAGTTTGCCCAGAACAAGTTGCTGCAGGGAGCAGCTATCAAGCATGAAGTGTTTTGGGGTACTGAAGCAATTATGACAGCTGCTCACTACTGGAAGTTGAATTATTCTTTGATCTCTTAAAGGAATAAATCCTTTCACTGTAGCCTGAACACTAAACTGTTGTTTTTGGATCCTTGCTTCTATTGGCTGGCTTTACTAGCTTGCTTGTGGGGGAGGAGAAGTTGCTTAAATTTGTCAGGTATTTCTTAGTTGTTCACAGTGAATGTATCTTCTTTTCCTAAATGCAGCAGGAATGAATAATAACGGGTAGTTTTCTCCCAACTTGTAATTTCCGTTCAATCCTGTACCCAAGGAAGTCTATTTCTGTTCTCAAGGCCAGACCTACAGTTGTTTTTCTGGCTTCCTGGTGGTTTTCTGCCTACGTGTACCAACACATCTACCTTCTGTCAATACGGGACCCTACGTTTTCAATCAATGCCCTGGGCCTTCCCACATGGTTTTCTGTTGTTTCAGCTGCTTTACTCTATTAAAGATCTTAATTCCTCTGAACAATGGTCTGATGGCATGCACAAAGTCTGGTTTCCTGTGGATCACAGGCAGACTTGCTGGCAGCCATTAACACCTTCCAGCACAATGTTCTTCAGCAGCCTGAGGCTTGGAAACCCACTGCTTGGATTTAAAATCCTTCCATGTGAATGCATCTGCCAGTGTGCCTGCCTGGCCTTTGCCTGCTAGCTGCCTGTGGAACAGGCATCCTTAAAGGACCTCTGAGAGGTCAAAAGGTTTGATCAGGACTTCTGTTTCATGCTGCCTATTAGGTAAATAACATATCTAAATGGTTGCTTTAGATCTTTGGTTTGCCCAATGCCTGTAGCGTACTTTTACTTTCTGTAAATAGATTTGAAAATATAAAATCAAATATAGGTATGCTCTTTTAACCCCCAAACCCCACCAGTGTCCTGAAGTCTCAGCAATTATCTGCCTAAGTCACTTAGAACAGGATATTCTGTCTACCAAATGATATATTTCTGATTTTTCTTAAATGTGGATTCTGGAAAGAGTCATAGATAACCAGTCTTCAAAGGGTAAACAATGATTAAATAACAGGAAATATTCCAATTTTTTGCCATGTCAATGGAAATGATTATGCCAGCAGTTTTTTTTTTTTTCCTTTTTTTTTTTTCTATGAATGTTCCTACTGTAATATTAAAAATAAAAGACCCAATGACCCTTCTTCCTTACCAGGCTCCTGGAAGCAATCCTTAAGAAATTCATGAGAAGGGTGCAGAATTATATGTAATTTGGACTTCCTGAATGGTTGAACACGAACTCCTCCTATATTGTTAGGAGCTGAAGACTGTGTCTTATGTCATCCCACTGCTAATGTTTCATAGCCATGTAATAGGATTTTCGGTTTAACTTATACGCTTAATGTCATGAAGCATTAATTATTATCCATTCTTTGGAAAAGAGAGAGATTTTAAAAACATACATACACAATATTAGAAGAAAAACTCTTACCTGGAACTTTCACGGATCTTTCGCCAGACTTTGGTAAAACATATTTTTGTTTTTATTCTTACAGAAGTTCTGTCAATACGTTTAGACTGAGAATGGCTGTTTCCAAGATCAGTCACCTTCTTAGGCTCAGTGTACTACAACCATGGCCATGGTATGCTCACCAAAATTTAAAAGGTGGGAAATGTCTTACTGTAGCTCTTTGCCTATTGGTTTTGAACTAATAAATATTGATCCTCACTCTTCTGAGGGAAGACTGACCCACATCATTAACTCCTTACTTTCGGAGTATTCTTTTCTCAGAAGGAAAAACTTAAAATATTAAAACAAAACTACAAAGAAATCCCCATGGAAACTCATTTTGGATATTCAAAATCATACAGTTGTCTCATTATAAAGTATCATTTATGCTGACAAAATAGCTCCTGTGCTTTGTGTGTGTTATGTAGAGGTTATAAAAATTGGATGCATTTGACATATCTAATTCAATATTCTCATTAATTCCTTTCAGTGAATGTTTTAATGCCAATCATGCAGAACTTATTAAAATATGTCAAGTTCTTCTTAATTATCATAAAATTGTATTACAATAAAAGCAAAATGCTTGCTTAAAAAATTCAAGCAATATAAGTGAACTCATACAAATAAACATTACAAAAATTTCATGCAGAAAAATGTGAGAATAACAAAAAAGCTTTCATTGGATAATCACACTTCTCTGCTTTCGTGATTCACCTGGAGATTAAAGATGGGCCTTCTCCAGAAAATGTCAGATTTTTATTTTTCATGGGAAGAAATCAAATGCTTCCCATTAATTTCAATATGCATTTTAGTTATCTGAAGTGGAGGGTTTTTTGTTGCTTTTAAACTAGAGATTTCAGTATTATCCAGTGTTTGAAGTTAGGGATTGAGAGAGATGCAAGTAGAAGGGGGAAATATACTCCAAAACCATATGCAAATATTAATGCATTTTCTTTGATCTTGTATGAAAAATATTGTAGACTTCTAAGGGCTAGAAATGTCACAGATAAAATCAGCATCCTTTATAATGGTGAACACTGCTTTCATCACTTTCTTGACTTACCAGTATTCTGACTTAAGGTCTTCCAGTTCTGAGACTTGATTTCATAATTTACACATTTAGTCCAACAGGCGTTAGATCTTGCCACTTCTTCAGTTTCTTTTTAGTCTTTAGATCCATCATTTAATGGGTGGAGAACAGAGAGACATCTAAAGATGTGTTTAGAAGAGGAATGGGAAAGCTTCACTTTTTATTATCAACTTGCCTCCTGCCAAGAGATATTTCTGTAAATCAGACCAAAGTGTAAATAGATCATGTAGACTTCTTGTTACTACTGTAGTCTTAGAGGAGTCTGGAATATTTTCCATACAGGTATATTTCAAAGGATGAAGCTGGATGTACTCATAAGCAGCAACTCTCAAACTGCAATCTGAGGATTGCTGTCTCTTCCCACTGGGATCCTCTTGATATTTTTCTGGTTCCTCTTTTATCCTGCTTTTTAAAGTATTACATATAGCTGACAGATTCTCCCCATTCCACTCTCCCAACAAGTTACGCTTGCAGATGCGCATTAATGTTTTATGCCAAGGAGTGGGAATGGAATGTGAGTCAGTGAATTAAAAAAAACCACAAACTTATCATAAACTATTACTGTCTCTCAAAGGAAGTGGACTAAGATTTTAAGAAAAAATTCCTTAATTGGGATTCTCCAACATGTGAAAATTACGATATATGCAGAAAAAAAGGCTTAATTTCAACAAAAATATCCTGTTGGATCACATAACTTCAAGATTCCATACTGAAAATATGACTGATATCCTGCTGATTTTTCATTCTACCTTATTCTTAGTTCACTGGTTAAGCAGTATCTGATCCCTCAGAGTCTCGAGCAGTGATTTCTACTCCTTGGATTACTGATATCAAACCATGGATGTTTTTCAGCTCCGTTCCCTCTTTTGAGAATTTTGAAGTATGTCAGAACCAGACTACTCTCTCTACCCCAAAACAAACAACTCAAACTCCACTATCCCTAAAATACCATTTCTGTGCTATTGAATTGGCATTCAGTTCTTTCCACGTTGGTAATAACTACTGTAGCTTCACTAAGGGCAAACTTTTTCTGACAGACTTGGTTGCCTTTTATGATGGAGTTACTGCATCAGTGAATAAAGGAAAAGTAACTGATGTCATCTACCTGTATTTGTGCAAAATATTTGACGCTGTCCGGCACGATGTCTGGGTTGCTAAACTGGATTAAAAATTGATTTGAAGAATGGACCGTTGACTGGATAAGGGATTGGCTGGAGGTCACACGCAGAGTTGCGGTCAATGGCTCAATGTTCAAATGAGGACCAGTGATAAGTGACATTCCTCAGGGATCCATGCTGGGACTGATAGGAGACAGGACAGTGGGACTGAGTCCCACTGTAGATGACACCAAGCTGAGTGCTGCAGCTGACATGCTTCAAGGAAGGGATGCCATCTAAGAAGACCTGGTCAAGCTTGAGAGGCGGGCCCATGCCAACCTCATGGAATTGAACAAGGCCAAGTGCAAGGTCTTATACTTGGGTCAGGGCAATCCCAAGCACAGATAAAGGCTGGGTGGAGAAGGGCTTGAGTGCGGCCCTGAGGAGAAGGGTTTTGGGGGTGTCAGTTGATGAAAGACTCAACATGATCCACCAATGTGTGCTTGCAGCCCAAAAGGCCAATTGTATCCTTGTTTGCATCGAGAGAAGCGTGAGCAGCAGGTTGAGGGAGGTGATTCTGCCCTTCATGAGGCCTCACCTGGAGTGTTGAGTCCAGTTCTTGGGAACCCAACACAAGAAAGAGATAAAGCTCTTCTGTCTGGAGAAGAGAAGGCTCTAGAAGGACCTTATATCAGCCTGCCAGTACCTGAAGGGGGCCTACAGGAAAGCTGGGGGGTGACCTTTTAGAAGGGCAGGTAGCAACAGGATGAGGGGAAATGGCTTTAAATTGGAAAAGGGTAGATCTAGACTGGACATTAGGATGGAATTCTCTACTGTGAGGGTGGTGAAACATTGGAACAATTGGAACTAGGTAATTTTAAAGGTTCCTTCCAACCCAAACCATTCTACAGTTCATGTCTTCGCACAAATAAACCTGAACCAGAATGCATGTGAGTGTGAGAGAACAGGCGTGCACGTACTGTGCAATGTGTTAGTGACTTAGTCATGGGTTAGAGGTACAAAAATCTTAACTTCAGATTCTGCTTGTGCCTAATGCAGGGTTGAAGTAGTATAGGAACTGTTGATTTTGACCAGAACTTTCACCTTGTCTCATTTACAAGTGATGCTTTTGTAGGAAAAGTGATATTTTTCTGCAATTACTGTGGATTTTCAAAACTGTGTTTTCTAGGATAAAATTTATCATTAAAAAATTCTCAGTGTTATAAAATATTACAAGTATGTGAGTGTTGTCAAGGAGCAGCAGGACAACCCTGATGGAAGCTGAGTTGTAGTGCCTCTCATGAAAGCATGGTAATGACCACAGGTCACTTGGCATTCTAATAGGGCTGATGGCCAGGACAAGTTTCCTGGAAGCTCAGGGGCTGCCTGATGTGGTAAGGTGATGTGTTGGGTGTCATCACAGTGGAAAGTGCAGCAAACAGGTCTGAGCACAGGCACTGTGCTGGGAAAAACATCGGGGTCCCTTGCAGAAGCTGAAATGGACTTTTGGAGTGTAGATATGAGAGAGGATTGAGGGGCATCCTGGGTTGGGTTGTTAGGGCCTATTTTGTACCCTGAAGACCTTGACAACAGGGGGAAAAATACAATTTTTAAATAATCTCCCTGATGTGCCTGGTTTGTTCATTTCTGTCAGAAATCTGCAGCTTCGCTCACAGTAAAGCAAGAAAAAACGCTTTTAAAAAAGCATGTTATGTGAACCAGTTATCTAAGGCAATATTATCATCTAAAATGTCTCTCCTAAACGAGGCTGATGGGGTTTGTGGGAAGCAGCAAGCAGAATGTGGTAGATGCATGACTGCCTGTACAAGAGTCTGTGTGATATTCATCACAAATTTATTCAGTGTGTGAGCTAGTCTTCTGTGCTACTGATGCATACTTTCTTTTACAGGCTTTTTTTTTGTACTCAAATACATGCCATTGCTCTTCAAAAGTCTGTGAGCACCATAGCAGCCTACTTTCAGTTCAGCTCATATGTAAGCTGATGTAGGAGAGGGCATGAATTTTAATAGCAAATAATTGGGATGATAAGGAGGACAATAAAAGTGGTAGTAGCGCTACCACTAGTGCTACTAGGTAGTAGCAACAAAAGCAGTAGCAATACTAAGCGATGAAGTTTCTGTTACAAAATTTGTTATGTTGTTCTCAACAACAGCTGCAAAATTATCAGACTTAAAATTTAAAGAAGAAAAAGTCTAGCTTTTGTTGTGTCTGGTTCCCAACTGATACAACTGAACTGAGAGGGAAACATCAGTAGCACTCTGCCTGGAATAGGCAAAAAATATAGGGGAGGCCTTCTATAAAACTTACTGTAATAGTTTTTCTGTCAAGACACTTTACATCAGTTGGGCAGAGCTGAGAAAAAAACAGAAACTGATGTTCTCACGAAGTATATCTTTCTGTGATGTACAATGTTATATAGATATATGATCTGATGATTTATTTGTAGCACATTTTAAAGGAATGTACGTATTTTCTCTGTGGAAGAGCTGTGTTGTGGCATTCCTATAAGGGGGAGTATCATGCTGCGTGTAGTTGTAAAGAAGCCTTGATGCCCAAACTCAAAGGGCTTAATCTCCTAGTAACACTGATTTAAAGAGGTAATATACATGATTAGTGGCCACAGATTTGTGGGGATTTTGTTTTTCAAGAAGGCAGTTTATCTTTTAGAATTCCCTGGAAAGGGTTCTCTTTTCTGATTCTACATTACTTCAGTCAAGACTATAGGAATCCTTTTTGTGAAGATGGTGTAGGACTTGGCAAGTATGTAGCAGTTTCCAATCTGAAAGTGCACTCTGGAAATACATGTATTTAAATAAGGCTATTATGATTAAAAACTTAATGGAGGCCATGGCTGGATCTGTTTCAAATTGTGAATTATTTATTAAAAAAAAGAAATCAAGTGGTATTAATAAATCCCCTTACTATCCCACTTCAGAACAGAACATGCAAGAATTAACAGTTGCAAAATGGAAAAATTCTACTGTTACTTATTTTTAGACCACTGCAGTAAATCGACCTTCTATCTTACCATATTCCTCTAAAGTCTAGCTGTTTGCTTTTTCAGAACAAATGGAGGTGTATGGGAACTATTGAGTCACAGGTTGAACCACTGATTGATCACCTGAGGAAAGGACTGAGTCAGCCCTGGGAGCACAGGTGAAGGTTGTAGACCCCTTTTAAAGGGCTGACTGGGAGTGGGGAAGGTTTTCTTTCTGTAGATCCCTTTTTTGTGGAGTCTTTCCTGTGAACATGGATCTTTGGATACAGGTAAGTGTTCCTTCCCACTTTTCTTCTTTTCCCATTTCCACCACGATAATCTTTCTAGTTATAACAAGAGGCCTTTCAATGAGGAGGAAACTATAACCATAAATCACCAACAATGACGTTCCTGGGAGGCTTTTTATTATGAGAATAATCTTTTCTGAAGATTGGTGGTTTTATTTTTTCCTTTGCATATGGAGTGAGCAAGAAGACAGGGTTACTGGTGGTGCTGTTCATCTGAGTTTTGTGTTCTTAGGACACCAGTGTAGTTACATAAGTAAAACTGTTGGTAGTGTAGTTTGGCTTTTTTTTTTTTTTTTTTTTTTTAAGAGAAGTTGCAAATTGTAGTTGAAGAATTGTTTCTTCAAGGAGAAGAACACATCTTGCATTTAGTTGCTTCTTTTTTGAATGCTGTGCTGAGAGCTGCTTATCTTGATCACCCAGGTGCATGAAAATGGAAAGTGGTGGTGGCCAAATCCTGTTTACCATGTTGTTAACGGCACTGAAAGCAATAAGCAGAATTTAGCTCATAGTTTTTTCACTAGTATTTGTGAGCCCCTTGAATATATGTGAAGCAAAGCCAGTCCCATCATTCCCCAGGACAGAATTGTCTGAGAAAGCCCTATAGACATGTGATAGGTGTGTTAATGGCACTAAGAAAAATATCTCCACACCACCCTTGGCATTCTTATCTGAAAGACGCTGTGAAATATTCATTAGCGGTATGATTTTTTTTAATGGAATAGAGTGTGTATTCAGTATTAGTCATCAATTTCTAATGCCTTGTACGACCCACACAGAGAAAAGACACTCTGCTCAGTTATTTCAGCTCTGAATTGCATTGTGCTAAGAGTTTAAATCATACCCTTTTGTCACTTTAATGCAAAGTGGATTTTTTTGTATTAAGGAACGTAGACCGAGACGTGATTTAGGATAAGTCTTGTCAAGATGTAGCTTCATATTAAATTCTTGGAGAACCTGGCTGAAGACCAACATTAATGCAAAAAATGTCTAGAGTAGGAAGCTTTATGTCAAGCGAGGAAGACTGTATGGGTTCTTGCAGCCTCCGGAAGTGCGCTTGTCAGTTCTCCCCCAGCTAAGGAGTTACTGTCAAGTTGTAACCACTTAAAAACACCTTTCTGCTTAATACTGTGGTATACAGAGATTCTGATGTTCTGAAGGAAGTCACGAAAATAGAGATTTTTAGCCTGGAGGAATAGGATAGAATTTGTCTTACTATCAAAGGAATCCTTTTCTAAGAGGAGAAGCCATCAGAAAGTATAGCAGTTTGAATATAAAGCTGTACAAACCCTCAAACTTCAAGTATGAAGGAGTGTCAAATAGCTGATAGTTTTTCTTTCGTTTCCCCAGTTTTGATAGAAGGATCCTTCAGCTGATCAAATGTAGAGAAATGACAAGAAGTAATTTATACGGGATCATATTCACTATGTAAATGATTGCAGTGAAAGAAATGAAAGCTCACTTCTCCCGTGTACTTGCATATACAGCAGTTACTCATCGCATAATACTTACGGATGGATTCTCAGATTCTGACAGCGCATTAGGTACTGAGGTAAAAGCACAGGGGAAACGAATGAAAGGAATAGCATGACTCTAAGATGTTGGTGCAGCCAAAGTATAACAGATTTGTCACTAGAGATAAAACAGTGTAATTCAAATATAAGAACGCTCCACCAAGAGGAAAAGAGTGAGGATTTTTCCTTTTCTTTCTTTTGACTTGATTTAAATGAATAATGTGAGGTTAGCTGTGTTGGGTGTGCTGGGCACCTTCTGTGATTAAAATTCACTGGGGTTGAGGCTGCTCTACTGGATTAGCTCTGAACCTTGAGGTTTCATGCTGCTGTTTTGTAAAAGGCAAACCAGCATGAATTCATTGTGGAAGTGGCCCAAAATATTCTGTTGCAAGTATTTTCTTTATTAAGATTATTGTCTGTGTGCTCTTTATAGGCAGTTCTCACTTCCTACCACTTTTTGCTACATGAAAACAGAAACTTTCAGCTTTCAGCAAAAAGCTAGAAACCTTTGATTTGAAAATGCTGCTGTGCTGGCTCACAAGTGTTGTGCTCTACTAACGTGTCTGGTTCTCAGAAGCAAATGTAATTGAATTCTAGCTCTCATGAGGCTGAATTTATAACCTGTCTGGGGGATTGTTAATTCTGCTATTTCAGTATGATGAAACATACCAAAATTTTATGGAGCAGACAGGGAGCAAGACTCATATTTTGGCACCTTTTATGGGCACACATATGTGTATGCGGTATAATCAACTCTTATTTTAGGATGTGCAGAGACCTGAATCTTTTCACTTGAATTACACTTAACTGCCTTCTTCTTCTCATACTGATAGATAGCGCTTGATGTGTAAGGGACAGGTTGTCATCAGATGAACTCCTTTTCATCATCACAAATAACTGTAGACGTGAAATATTACTCAATTTTCTTGAGCTAGGAAGGGAGCTTTATTTTAAGGGAAGGCTTTAAAAAAAAAAAAAAAATTGTTTCAACATTTCAATCTTGTGTGAGATTGCATGTTGCTCTTACATGTGTTAACTCCAGTGCTTTTGGGTAACCTACTAGTAGGGGGAAATTTAGCATACAAACTGCTTTTGAAAATATATTTTTAGATAGGAGGTATTTGGTACCTCATTATAAGGTACCAAAGCATTACGAGACCTCATGGCTGTGCCTAAACTGCTAACAGTTAACACCTGGGATTGTTGGAATCTACAGGAGTGCATTGTGTCTGCGCACAGGCTGGTTATGAACAGTGGAATAGGGAATCTAAGATTAATTGCAGTGAATATGTGTTTATTCTTGATTTATTCCTTCATGTAAACACAGGCACTTCTGTAATGGAGCTGAGCTGACTGTGTATGTTTTGATGAGGATTTTTGACATTGTTACACTCTACAGGCCGTAACAGTGACTCAGTTTCTCAGGCAACAAAGGAATAATGAAGATAGGACATATTTATAGTCAGCTACTTTGGTATTTCTTCTATTCTCTTCTACTTAAATTGTGTATCCCATTCCCTCA
The DNA here is from genome assembly GCF_019232065.1 of Centrocercus urophasianus. Taxonomy (NCBI): domain Eukaryota; kingdom Metazoa; phylum Chordata; class Aves; order Galliformes; family Phasianidae; genus Centrocercus; species Centrocercus urophasianus. The sequence goes on along the minus strand of NW_024884889.1, from coordinate 4,622,323 downwards.
TTGCTGAAATTTTGACACAGAGAGTAAGACAAATGTATGAGCACAATTCTTGACTTAATATTTGTTAAGATTCCTCTCACTTAAACTAGCAGAGTGAAGTTTTATTCTTTGAATGTAGCCACTCACTTGAACTATCCAAACGTCTCATCCTACTTCTCTGAAGTAGAATTGAGTGCGTTAATTAATGCAGTAACATGCTTGGCTACTTCTTTTTTTATACTTGCTTGTCATGTTAATATTTTGACCAGATCTTTAAAGAAGTACAAATATGCAAATCTAACAGAGATCGTAATGAAGATCTGTTGCTTATTTGTTACTTGAAACAATGCAGGTATGTTATAGCCATGTTAATTTGTACTAGGGAAAAAGAAATTAAAAAAAAAGGTTTTCATCATGCAGTTTTTCTTACAATAATTTTTTTTTTTTCATGTTACCAGTTATGATTGCAAGAAGAAATGCAGCAATCATCTTCATAGCAGAACAGCAACAAAGCTCTGCAAGGATGGGTTCCCATAGGTGCAGTCTGAGTGACTGATGGCAGAAAGCAACACTCTGCAAGTTCCATGTGAGTAGTACAAAAGAATAATTAATTTGACTAATGAAGGCCTCTTTCCTAGTTGTGAATAATCCGTGTGAAAACTCTGTTTGCCTTTGTGTAATTGCTATTTTAAAATGTCCCTAAACTTTAAGAAGGAAGTTCAGTTGTTCAGCTTGTCAGCTGCTCACTATGAGCATTCCCTGGAAGTACCCAGTGTTTGAGTGCCCCTGGTTGGTTTGGTCGTGGTATTTTGTCTTATGCATTTTTTGGTTACCTAAGTGGGGGATTTCCAGATTTGAAGCAATGTATCTTACTAAAGACAATGGTTGTAATAAATAAGACACAGGCAAGTTAAAGTGTCTTGATTGATATTACGAAATTGACTGTATCCTGTATTATCCTTAGTATGTTATTTTTAAAATTGGAATGAGATACCTTTTCTCTTTCTCATGCATTAGAAGGAGAAGTTAAGATGTATTAGAAGCACTGCTGAACCTGGAGTTCTTAGTGCTTTTTCTCTTTGTGGCTATTTCAGTAGCAGAGCGTCTTTGTATTGCAGAATGCTAGCTTGTATATTCATTTGAAGTGCATTTATGCTATTTTCTTATGAAAAAAATATAAAGCACTATTGAACATTACAGTTTGCCTTTAGCTATTCAGGGTTTATTGTATTTTCATTGTTCTTAAAAACAACAAAACAAATGGAAAGCCAACAACAAACAAAGCATCCTGTGGCTATGTTTTTGCTGGGTAGTATGCTTATTAAAGTCCAGACACAGCGTCCTCTTACGCTGCTCCTAGATGGTCTCAGTTCCTCCTTTGGAAAAGAGCTAATCTGTTTCATTCTGTTAGCTCATACGACTGAAACAAGTTTATTTTCTTTGGATTTTTAGCTTCTTGCTGCTTTAGATGCCATCACAGTGGAATCTATCACAGCGGACTGTCTATTTTAAAGAACTATCCCTGCCACACACTCGCACCAATGGCCTTTTATAAGGAAGATTCTGAATTCTTATCTATTTGCTTTTCTTTGTGCAATGAGAGCATGAGAGAGATGTGAACAAGCAGAACACTGTGAGATGGTTTTTAGGTGGTATCTACCTATGTCTTGAGTGCTGTTAGGCACAGAGTGAAGGCGAAGCAAAATACACCCTCTTAAAAACAGAAGAAAAATACTGCAGATGTGAAGGGGAGGTGGAGAAGGTTGGGAATGTTAATGGAAACACTTCTGGTGTAATGAGGGTTTTTTGGTGAGTGGCGATTCTATTGTCTGATGCCAACACAACAATGCACTGGCTACTTTGGCTGATATTTGAAGCGCAATTAGCACTCGAGCTTTTTCTTTTGCTAGTAGAAAGCTAATCCCACTTTGATTATACAAAAAAAAAAAAAAAAAATCCAGTTCATTAACTTGGCATTATTGAAATGCTTTATAGAGAGAGAAAACGCTTTTGGACTTAGTGCTTAGGCAAGTTAGGCTTTGCTCTTTAACCTACAGGAAGGACCCTGCTGTTTCTAGAGTGCAGTTTATTGCCCTTTGGTTGTTAAGAAAATAGAGCATGTCACTGCATGTTTACATGGTGTTTATTATTTGGGACCAGCAAAGTATGTCAGGCATTGGCTGCAATCAGTTATTGTAAGTAGCATCTAATGATGTCAAGACTCTTCTTGGGATGTAGGTCTATGCTGTAGATTTTTTCCTGCATTAAATGAGAGGATTTAATCATTCATGATGCACTCCTACCAGCCAAGATGGTCCAGTTGTGCTGGGAAGTACAATGTGCCTGGGAGAGGGCTTTTCTTTTCAGGTGGCTTGATTTCTTACTGAGAACGATTTTTGTGATTGTATATTGCTAGATTTTATCCCGTGGCCTATGAATATGTCTAAAATCTGTCTTATCATACTCCTTCTCTAAGTATCACGCTTTTGTCATGGCCTTGGATTGATCTCATGATATGCATGAACACAGGGGTCATGTTTGCAGCCCTATGTTGCGCTGAAGTAAATGTCAGGACAAAGGACAATGCTGACACAGATGATTCAGCTTTGCTCCTCTCTGTGTACCTCCCCCCAAAAATAGGGTGGAGCTCTCATTCTAGACAGTAGGAGAAAGGGAAAAAAAAAAAAAGAACAGTGAAACTTGATAAAACTTTCACTGCCTTCGTGATTCATACAGACTAAAACAGCTCAGGGAATCTCAGAAATAGCTCTGAAGTACTTGTGTAGGTGGTTTTAAATCACAGGAGAGATAAGCTCTAATACATGATAGGCTTCTAGTCACAGTATGATAAATTATTACCGTGATCTTCCATAAATTCCAAGGCAGGGGGAGGGAAGCTTGGCAACTACCAATGTACATCTCTTTTGCATGAAACGCCTTTCTATCTGCAATATTTTGCATGCTCTCACAAACCAGTATTTGTTAGGTCCTGTTGGCCGTACCAGCAAAGTGGCAAGCAGCATACAAGAGACTCAATTCTGAGGACTGTATAAATCACCTGAGCATATCTTTAGATCATAGTTTGTTTGTTTATTTGTTATTTCTTTTTTTTGTGAGAGCAAATGAATGCAATTTATACCAGTGCTATTAATGCTTCATCTACCTGAGGTTACCTTTTCTTAATGCCACTTAAAAGTGTTGGTGTTTGTGTGACTGCTAAGACAATAAGGTAGTCTTCTCTGTTTAGGAGCAGACTTTTTTTTTTTTTTTTCTTTTTTTTTCTGCAAACAAACATAAAAAAACAACTTGGAAATGTTTTCTTCTGAGTCTGAACCATATAAGAAACATAGAAAAGTGTGCCATTTTTCCAGTTACTTCCAGGCAGAAATATGGATTTTAAAACACTTATATATTTATAGGCAAGCTTTATGTGCCGAGCAGGTAACACAGAACGATTTACAGGCGATTAGAGCTTGTGCCACTAGAGTGACTTAAGGGCTTAAATCCTGCTTCACAGATGCTTTTGTCTCCTACATCTGGAATGATGGTCCTCAGAATGGTAGATCAAACCCTTGCTCGGATCATGGCTAGCACTTCACAGTGCTGCAGATTTCCTAATTGCTCCAGTAGGTTTTTTGTGATCTTAATCTCCTGAGCATGTCATTGTGAATCCACAGACATGCTGTTACATCAGATAAAGTGCTCTTCCAAGCCTTCAGGATGTTTAGTGATGCAAATCTATTGCAGCTACATCATGTTAAGGTGTTGGCAAATAATGTCGCTTGGAATCTGTGCAGCGCGTATGGCAGTACAGAAGTGAAACGAAAAGGTGTCAATAGAGCGGTTTCAGAACCAGAGCCATTTGATTATCAAGGTGATTATCAAAGATGCATTGAAAGTACTTGTAACTTGGTCCGTGTTACCAGATAACCTGTCTTCTGATCAATGGTTTAGTCTTCCTTATGTTAGACTTCAGAAAAAGAGTAAATATGCCCACTTGACTGAAATGTCACATCTACCATGTCTTTAGCAAACAAGGAGCAATGTCATGTTCTCTAATTGGCAAAGATGTTAATTAAATTTATCTGCTAGGAATTGTTTAACCTTAGTTTGAGTGATTGTGATTGCACGTGATTGGAAGAAGATATGATTCAGCCACTCTCTGCTGCCCAATTAGCTCACTCTCCTTCAATTGGCAGAAGGTAAAACCTCAGAGGTTTTGAGAGCAAATTTATCAGGACAACTCTATTTTGTGTCAAGCACCTTGCACTAGGCAGAGGCAGCAACTGTAGAAGCTGGAAAATGGCAGCTGGAAACAAGTTTGGACAGTGAAGGCTAGAAATCTAAAGGCTGGGAGTGCATGAGGTTTCCAATTAGGATTGAGTTCTTAATGTGATTATCCCAGTAAAGGCCAGGGAAGAGACGTTCCTTGTCAGAAATTCTTCTGCGGAAGGGAAGAATGTAGAAGGAAAAAGAGGAGAGGTTGTTCTACCTGGTTAGAACTAAATGTAAGTTCATCTGAAATGTTGCCATGTGGTATAAAGATGTGTGCATCTGCCCATCTAAAAGAAAGGAGTAGAGCAATAGAGGTGATACCTGACACTTACAGTTTTGAATTTGTATACGAAATGCATGTAGTCATTATCATCTAGAAACTCAGATAGTGAAATTTTTCAAAAAAATCATAGTTTTTCTTATTGAACAGATGTTGAAAGAAAACGAAGAAGAATAGTAAGAAAAATAAGGAAGTTAGTCTGTTTCACATTGTAATTACGCACTGAAGAGTAGTAAATAATGGTTTTGCATTTGCGTGATTCTTAAAGAATCATGAATATAATTTCTTATTTGTTGTAATGATCAAATTAAGAGTTGAGCAAGCACTACAATAAATAAATAAACACGGTTCTTCATCTGTGAATACTAATTTGTAGATGAATTAACATTGCTCAGGCACAAACTTGTGTTTAATCTATTCCAGAAGATTGTAAGAGACTCAGTTTTCCTAACGCAATCTTCCTGTTGAGTTAACTCCAAATTGTAACTTGATTTTTCAGTGCACAATTTCAGTGTTCACAGAAACAGAAGGTCAAAGTTGCAAAGTTAATAATCTGGAATAAATTGCAGCGAAGCTAAATCTTGACTTCATTAGAAAATACATTATATGAAATAATAGCGTATTTCATTGGGAAAAAAAATCTAAAAATTATTTGCATAACTTCTGTAACAATCTTTCCTCCTTCTTCTAAGCAGTAATAATTAATCAGGCTGGGCTATCAAAAATTAATCTGTCTTTTTATAAAGATAATTACATTTCCAAATAGAAAACAACTTGTATAAAAGAAAGTGTAGTCTTAGATGAGAGATGCATGGGAAAATGCTAACATTTTTCATAATCTGAATTAATTGATTCTAAAAATAAAATGAATATATAATTAGGTATATATAGATCCAAAGACCAATTTGAGTCTGTTAGATGCAAAGTTAACTGGCTTTTTAAACTGGAAATAATAATTTACTAGGGATTAATTTGAAACAAAATGATCTGGAAACCAAAATCTGTTTATGTAAGCAATACCTCTTGTTCATTACAACATTTTTACATTAAGATTCCATCCTGCTTATTTCAACATAATTGCAAAATTTAATTCATTCCAGTTTGATGAATTGATTGTAAGAATAGAATTGAAGCTTCAAGGGTGTTTTCTTTTTTTAACTTAGTGAAAAAACAATTTGGAATATCATCATGGGGATGATGATTTTCAGATGTGCAGGCTAAGTCTCCTTTGGAGTCTCCTTCTCTGGAGATGTTCAAAGACCTGCCTGGATGCCTACCTGTGCGACCTGCTGTAGGGAACCTGCTTTGGCAGGGGGGTTGCACTCGATGATCTCTGGAGGTCCCTTCCAACTCCTGCAATTCTATGATTCTGTGAAGTGTTTAAACAGTGCAGCCATCCTCTTGTGAAGCACGGTGCTATCAGGTATTAGGGAGTCTTACAAAATTATAATTCATCTCACAATAAATATTGAGACTATTTAAAGATAAGATAGATTTCTTGAATGTGCTCAGACATGACAGATAATCCAAAAATTCCTCCTAGTACTTTTGCTTAACTTCAAACATGAAGATTATTCTAATGGCTCCTGAATGTTCTGTGATGATTTGGCAAAATATTTTTTGTGTGTAATGTTACAACAATGTTCTGAGTGTGTAATGAAGCCAAACCAGAGATCAGCTTTTTCTCTTCATGTGCATGGCTTTACTTTATATAGAAATGAGAAATTATGGGCCAGGAAGGAGCCGTTGTTTCCTTCTAGGGGAGGTCAGACTTGGGACCCTTGAATTTGGAGTCAACATTCCATTAAAGAAATGTGCTCAACTGAGCCTGTGAGGACTGGATGTGTTTTTTCCTTCTGTTTGCAATGCATTGAACTAAGTCAGGTGTCTCTGAAGCTTTCATGCATTGATTGTAACAACCTGTGACTGTACCAGATAGAAAAGAGAGAAAAACCAGATTTTACGAGATGCTTTAATGGTGCAGAGTGGGGAAGTACATGCTCTGACAGACAGCTTCTTACATCTCAGTTCTTTCTGGACTGCTCCTCGGGGTTGATGGCCTCCAGGTAATTTGGGACTAGTGGCTTATGCAACATTCTTGAATTGGCTGTGAATGTGCTGTGTTGGAGAGCTCAAAATAGGTGCTAGATCTCTAGAGCTGCTAATTTCCCCTCACTTGAAGATCATGGTTAGCATACCTCTAAAATGGAGCAGCCCAACATCTCTAATGAGTTTCTTTCAAGTTAGTTCTTGTAGGAAAACTTTTAAGTACTTTTCAGAAAATGAATAGACTTTCTAGATTCAGGAGGTCCTTTAAAAAAAAAAAAAAAGAAAAGTCATATTTGGTCTTTTCATTTATTCATTGAAAATATATTAACACAAACAAAATGTCACAAGCAAACCTCTTAAGAGATGATTTGCATTTTGCCTGAAAGAAAATAAATCAACAATTGGCTGTTGCAGACATTAAAAGTACCACTTGAATTGTGACACTGCTGTGAAATCAAATATAAATGCTTAAGAGATCCAAAGAACATGGAAGCTTTCAAGAAGGTGGAATTTTAATTCGTGATTTCTGGAAAGAGAATACATAAATAATAAACAATTGGGAAGTAGTCCAACTCCTTTGGAAAATTGTTTTCTTGCTTTAGCTTCTGTCTGCCCAATGTTTACATTCATAATAAAAGCTAAAAAGTAGTGTGAAATGTAATGTCTTAGAAGGCTGTGAGAATTAAGCAATGTGAGGTGGATAACAAAATTAAGCTGTTTTTTGGAGTATGGTTTAATGGACAAGATGAGTAACGACTTTGTTTCAAAGTTAAACTGTTACTTCCAGTGAGATTTGAGCACTTCTACAAAATTCTGACTTCGGGTCACTGATAGTGTGCTCTGTTGGTTGTTATCAAAAGCAGTGTAATTCAAGAACTTCAACCGTGAATTTTTGGCTATTTTTTTTTTTTTTTGTCTTGAATGTGAAGTTGAAAAGATGTTTTTTTTTCCAGTGTTTGGGGGAAAAAAGCCAAAAAAACCCAAACCAAACTGTATGGGAACAGCTGAGTCAGGGCCTGAACCTCTGATTGATCACCTGAGGTGAGCCATGAGTCAGCCAGAGGAGCACAGGTGAAGGCAATTCCTAGACCTATTTAAGAGCTGGCTACCAGTGGGGGAGGTATTCTTCTGGAGATCTGCTCTGCTGGTGTTTTGAGAGTGAGCCCAGGATAGGGGTAAGCCTTCTGTTTTTTCTCTTTGGTTATCATAGTCTGCTTTGCCTCACTCTCTTGTTTATTTTGTGATTGTAACATTCTAATATTCTTTGATTATACACACACACACACACACACACACACACACACACACACACACACACCAAAAAAAAAAAAAAAAA